>NW_024962261.1:12191610-12336865 GCF_019238085.1 Lagopus leucura
AAGAAAAGAAAAGAAAAGAAAAGAAAAGAAAAGAAAAGAAAAGAAAATGGGGAGGAAGTGCTGCAAAGGCCGGAGGGAGAGAGTCAAATGTAATGGTGGATGAGCAGGTCAATACAGGAAAGTTTCAGGCAAGTGCATGGATATCCCAGCACTTGCAGCTCGGATTTGGTAAAGTACTCCCCATAATAAATGTTTTTCATTGCTGTGAGCAGGCCCTGTCTTCTATCTGCTTTTGCTACTGTCCTCATTTCCAGCTAATGTATTGGGAGTGACCACACCGTAAGGAAGGTGCCAGTCTTCATCCTTCTCTCCAGGGGAACACCAGACTCTCTAAACATGGATGTCTCTTCCACTACAGTACATATTTGGATTAGCATCACTTCACACTATATTTTCAGGCTATTTCTGGTTCTTGTTTTGCAGCCAGCATGCCATAAATCCTCAGTAACCTGGGTAACACGTAGCATTCCTGTGCAATCTGGACGCAGGTTTGGAGCACTCCCAGCCATAGAGGCTGTATTGTTTGCACTGAGAGTGAAGCATACTGCAAAAACAAGTGAGCACAGCCAAACTGCTGGACATGGCACAGGTCTCCCTGTCTCTTCTCTGACATCAAAGATTTGTCTGACAGGAGAGGAAACTCCAATGGTCCCTTTGGTGCATGCCAGCCTTGCATCCAGTAGAGCTTTTTTCATGGGGTTTTACTCTGTAGTCTCATAGGCACTTCAAAACTAACATGTTATTTGTGAGTGGAAAGTGAATAGGAAAATATTTCATGTTGTGGTACGTGAAAACTGATGTCTTTTTTACACTCAACAAGAACCAATGTGATCAACAAGAAGACCATATGTAATTAAAAGGCTGTCAGGTGCCTTCCTGTCTAGCATGCTTATAAACTATACCATGTGTTCACCCTGCCTTGAAACTCACAGAGCTTGTTAAAACATAAAAATTGTACTGAATAATTAGACAATTACCAGTACTGAGAGCATCTTTCATTTTAGCACTGGAAAATTACACCCTTCGCTGAGAAGGTAATTTTCATAAAAAGCAACACTTTGGGATAAGAATTTATTAAACAAGTAAAGGTTGATTATGACTACTCAATAAAAGCTTGAAATAGTCGATGGTAAAGTACCAATTGTATGAATACCTCTTGTTCTTTTTATTTACCAAATAATCTACTGATGTAATAATTCTATCATACAACTTCAACGGTAGTGTCAATTCTGTCATCAGTTAAATACCTAAAAAAGCAATATTACTGTAAAGAATTACAAAATTACTTCTTAATTTTTGTACTTTCTTGTGACCTTTGGAAAGAATTTCTCCATAGCATTGCCTGTTTTCCCCTGGCTCATTGAGACCATATGTTTTGTTTCTAATTAAAGCATGACCTTGTAGCAAGGATGACTGTTTTCTTGGCATTAGCTGCATGAAATATTCTTCCTGTCCTTCTTAGGTACACAGCAGTCATGACTTATTTAATCCATCCACACTCTCTAAGACATACAAGTCTCCTGCAAGCTGAAATTTTTTCCCTTTTCCCTCAGCTGTGCTGCCCCACTCCAAAGAATTTAAAGCTACTGTGTGATGTTAAAACTTGAATTTGATTCAGTGTCTTAATTACATATTTACTTGAAAACATTTTATGGTTGTGTCAGGTTTTCAGATCCTTTAACAATTTGGGCTGGTGGTTACAATGAAATTTTGTTTGTATAAATCAAAGGAAAATGTTGATTAGATAATGGGGTGTGAGGGAACTACATGTCACATTCACAGTATGTTCATCCCATCCTGTGAGTAGGATTTTCTGTGAGTGACAAACATCCCTGGGTGTTTTAACATAATTTTATGTTAACCAGCTTTTGCTTCCTTGACTAATAAGGCAGGAATGAAGGTGGTACTAATGACTTCCTATTTCAGCCCTATAGCTTGTTCTTCCTAGGCCGGTAGGCCTATTTCAGCTATTCTCAAGACTTCATGTTGGTATGTTTATAAGTAAAGAGAGTCAGAGGCTTACTGAAGTTTTGTACACGCAGAGTTAAGTAAAACACAATGTTATTCAAAGCAACAACAAACCACCAGGAGCAAACAGAACTGATAGCTGCTGTTGTGGATCAAATGCACAAAATTTTGTTTGCATAGCAAGATCTAGCTGTTGGTCTGAGATCCGGAGTTAGCTGCTTTGTTTGTGGCTGGGCCTCAGATGATAGGGCCTGACTATCACACTGAATACAGTCTTCAAAAAACTGTGCCAGAAAAAAAAGCATGCCAGAAAATAAAGCATCTTATTCCAGGGAGCCATGCTGCTCAGTGTTCCATAGGAAAAATAATGATTTGTTTTGTTTCTGATTAGCTAGGAGGAGGAAAAATCCTCATGAAAACAAGGTGGTTATAAATTGCACTAATTAGGGCTGGATCCTAGGAATCTGCATGTTGAAATGCTCAGCAGCTTGCTTATAATCAGCTGTCTCCCAAGGCAGAAATCACAGCTTTAGATGAGACATGGGGAGAGAATCAGGGCAGGGAGGTGAGATGCCTCAGAGTCTGAGCAGAAAATCACAGGGAAGGTTTAGCTGTAAATCCTGCCATGTGGGAGCAAAGCCACTTAAGCCAGGTCTAGAGAGAGGTGTCTGATTCTGTCCAGAAAATCTGGGACTTGGCAATGAGAACATCCCAGACTGTAGCATGAGCCTTCCTTGCAAAAGGCAAACGGATTAAAAGCAATAAACAAATGCTCCCTGAAGAGCAATCTCCCACCCTGCAATTAGGCTTCCAGCCAGGAACTGCTGCTTCTCCTGTCACACTTCACTGTCAAAAATCACCTGGTGTCCCAGCACACATACTGAGCTCCAGGAGGAGCTGCACCAGACCCAGACTGCTCACAGGCCTGTCCTGCACGGCCTACTGCTGAGCTCAGCGTACTTGCAGACATTAAATCTCTATCGCTTTTACTCCTTGGCTTCACTGGGATTCAGCAGTGGGAAAGAATGCCATTTCCAGATCTCACACCTTTATGGCCAGTATCATCAGTTAGAAGTCACTTACCAGCACTAAAATTCAAGCCACAATGTGCCATAAGCACAAAATGTAGCTTCTCAATTAGAAAATAATTTGTCTGTCTTAATCCTGTGATGTATGATGTATGTAGCATGTGTGCAAGAGATAAAAGCAACTTTTATCCCAGTGCTTTTACTCTTTGTCTTCCTTATCTGATTTCTGATTGAGATGATTTTTGGTGTCAGTGTTGTTTTTTCAAGCCAGTAGCTAGGTTATGTGGTCAAGTTATGAGTAATTTTGAAAGGTCAGAGGAACAACTTTCCATTGCTTTGCTTCATTAAATACTCCAGAAGTCCCTATACTGGGTAAGCTTTGTCTGCAAAACTACCTGGCCATCCCTGATGGGCAAATCCAAAAGAGCTCCTTGCAAGCATCCAGCCTAACAGTAGGTGCACCAAAAGCTAGCAATGGAAGAAAGAGGTCCCTGAGGACCATTGGTGCTGGAATGCATCAATGCAGCTGGGAACTTCAGCAGAAGCTGTCAGGGTGTGAAGTGTGATTCTTCAGCCTGAAACCATAGAATCATATAAAGGTTTGGGTTGGAAGAGACCTTTAAGATGGTAGTTCCAACCCCCCTGCTATAGGCAGGGACATCTCCCACCAGAACAGGTTGCTCACAGTCCCATCCAGCCTGGCCTTGAGTGCTTCCAAGGAGGGGACATCCACAACCCCACTGGGCAACCTGTTCCAGTGTCTCACTACCCTCACAGTAAATTATTTCTTCCTTGTATCTACTATAAATCTACCCTCTTCCAGTTTAGAACATTTTCCCCCATCATGTTGCTACATACTCTTATGAAAAGTCCCTCCAGAGCTTTCCTGTAGGCCCCCTTCTGGTACTGGGAGGCTGCTATAATGTCTCCTCGGAGCTTCACACTCCTCAGAGGAAGGGTGTTCCAGCCCTTTGATCATCTTTGTGGCTCTCCTCTGGACATGCTCCAACAACTCCATGTCCTTGTGCTGGGGGCTCCAGAACTGGATGCAGTACTACAGGTGGTAGAAAGGTAGAAGGGGCAGTCATCCCTAAGGTCAAAGCAACTGGGATTAAGGATGAGAGAAACAAAAGATTTACCATGAGTAATGTTTGGATTTGGGGCTGAATAATGGGCAGGGAGGCTAGCTGGTCCACAAGGCGAGATGTAGAGTGAGAGCTGAGACATTGGTCCCAAAAAAGAGGTCATTAGATAGGACTAGGAGCTAGGGCATGTCCGTAGAGTGAAGTCTGCCATTCTGCAGAGGCTGCAATGAATTTTAATGTTTTCCACCCATTGAAAATGTAAGTAAATTAATGAGCCCTAATGGTGATGTTACTGAGATTACAGCTCTAAGGCATCACGTCACAAAGCCTTCCTTCCCTACAGTGAGTCACTGCTCTCATAATGGGAGGTCGAAAGCCAGATGAAAACACAGAGTGGCTGTTCTAGCCCAAGGAGTGGCTGTTCTCATCGAAAAGCAATAGGAAAGTCATCATCTGAGTCCAAACAGCAGAGGATTTCAGGTGCATCGCGTTGGTCAGCAAGCCAGCAGGCAAGCTGTTGCAAGAAGAAATCTTTCTTTATTATGTTCCTGGCATGAGTGTGTCTCTGCCAGGCCCCCAGAGCCTTGGGCTGGCAATGAGCCCTATTCATCCCCTTGCCCACAGCTGAGGAGCCGGCATGAGGTCTGCCTGTCTTTGCAGTCAGAGTCCAAGGGCACTGAAGCTGAGCAGGATGGTGGTTGCGCACCAGATTTTAAACGACTTAAATCAAACTAGCTCTTATTTTAGTCTGCTACTAAAATGCTGCCATGTGGGATAGAGCCTGTTGTATGTAGAGCATCTGCTCCCAAACCCATGTGGGTATGGACTCAGTGCATTGGTTCAGACCCATGTCCAAATGGACCTGCACTCAAATGGACCTGTTTGCTAGGCCTGGCAGGCAGCAAGAAAACAAATTTCATGAAGCACATCTGCCATGTGATGATAGGGCTGAGTCTTGAAGATTGAACAAGGATAGAGATTATATGCACTACTGTTCTTGGAAACACTTGAGTTTTTATATAATTGCCAGTAAGAAAGATACCTTTTATGCTTGAATCAGAACTACATCTTTGACATTAGGAGAAAACAAGCAGAAATCTCCTCTGCAAACAATGCCTTCTAAACATATGTAAGATTTCTATAATTACTGATTCTTTTTTCTATGTTCTACAGTAATCATCACTTCTTTGTGCTGGGGCCACAGAGAAGACATTTAAATCCTTTCCACAGTCACAGAAATTGGCTAGCTGAAACTGCTTTTTTTTTTTTTTTTTTTTTTTTTTTTTTGTGAAACACTTGAAATCCTTGAACATGGCTCTGCCTCCATCTGTTACCATTAACTGCCATTATCTACCTCCTGACTTTTCCAACAATCTCTGCCTCCTTGACCTCACTGTGTGAGTAGAATGAAGCTCACCCAACACTTCTAATTTATTGTTTATGTCCTATTTTTACAGTAAGATTTTGTTATGTTTATTTAAGAGGTTCTGTAATTGAACAAGAGAGAAAGACAGGTATTAGGTAAATTCAGAGAAAGAGGTGGAAAAGAAAAACCTCAGGCTGAATTTTGAGATAAGAAAATGGATTACCAAACATATCTCTGCAGTCCTGTGCAAGGGAAGATAAATAAATGAGCATCACTGTGTGAACTGAACCATCCTTAAAACGCTCATCTTCTTGTTTGGAGCTCCACCTCGTGGACATGGTTGGGCAGTGGTGAGAGATGGTGGAGTCTCAAATTTCCTAGGCAGATCTGGAGCCTAACCAGGTTGTCAGAGACTCGGGTACTTTGCAGTGATCTTTCTTTTTCCTTCTTATTCTTTCTCTTTTTGCAAAGAATGTTCATGTATATGCTGTGTTTGCACCAGGAAGTGTGCAAAGTATGAGAGTGGAAATCTCATAAGTAGAAAATAAGGTGTTTTTTGATTAAACAAGTTCAGAATTCAGGACAGAAACACAAAATATTTGTGACTGATGCTGGCTTGTGGGCATTATGGCTGTGGTGAGAAACCTTGCATTTGAGAGAATATGTCATTCAATTCTGTGGACTAAGCCTTGTTAAGGCATAGTCAAGCTGAAATTGTAACTATTTTATAGAACTTTTAAATTGAGCCACACTAAAGCATTTAGAGAAGGAAAAAGGGAAGTAGCTCTCCCTCTACAGCACTGATGAAGATGCAGAAGCTAAGAATTTTATATGATAAAATGGATTTGAGGCAAGTACACAGAACAGATCTGGCTCAAAATTTCTGACTGCCATTCCCTAAGAAGCCTTCCAGACTACGGTGTTTGGAGAAGATGCTGGAGCAGAGTTCACCAAAAGCCTGTGCACTGTCTGAAAGCCAGACTCTTGTTTTGCCATGTAATATAGATCTGCGTATATACAGACCACGCAGTAAACAAGTCCTCTGTTGAACAGCCAACTGGACAATTTCCAAGATGCTCTAAATGATCAGATGAAACAAGAACATCCTGTTGAGTGCCTTATCAGATAGGCAATTTCCTCCCTGATTTGGCAGCCTGAGCTCTCCTCTCCAAAGCCTGCAGAGCTAGTGATTTCAGCACGGGACCCAGTGGCATAAAACATCCAGATCCTAGTTGTTGGGATTGCCCATTCACTTACATTGCAAACTTTCTCCTGGAGGGAAAAAAAAAAAAAAAAAAAAAAAAAAAAGCTAAGAGGTGCTAAAGCTAAAATATTCCTTGCTGGTTTTTGTAGTCTGGACGCAACCTCTTCTTCAGTTCCCCTTCGTTAGCTGAGGAGGTAAACTGTTCAAACCTTGAAGATGTAACAGCAGAACACTGGCTCCACAGAAAGAAAGCCTGAGAATCGAGTTCCAGACCGAACTGCTGTTCATTCTGACATGCTGAAGCTCCAGTCACATTTCCATTCATTCCGTTGCTTTTTAAATCCCACCATATGCTCCTCATTAACATGAGGGATGTGTGCCTTCTAGCAAGTGTGATCGATGCAATCGATGCGAACCAAATGCCTGTTGCACTCCGAACGCTCTAGAGGGCACCCTGCTCTCAGAGCACCTCTGCCTGAGAGCTGTCTGGCCTGCGAGCTCCTCGTGTGATGTTACCCTTCCTCAAGACTGGGGACATTCCCCACTGCAGAGACCTGCAGCAGTCCTTCCTTCTGAGAGATTTCAGCTCTCCATGGCCAATCTAAAAGGTATTACAGCAAGAACTGTATTTCCAATTATGACTTTTATCACTAATACTGTTTAAGTGCTGTTATAAACGGCGTCAAGGAGCAGAGCAGCTGGAGAACAGCCTGAAGCACAGCCACCAGCCTGAGCATGGCCAGGGCTGGAGGGTGGCCAGACCATCAGCTTGTGGGTGCAAATCAGGTACCCACAAGAGAGGGAACTGGAGCTATCTTAGAGTGCTTTGAGAATGACTGAAGTGGATATCAGCACTCATTACCAAGCTAAAAGCAAGTAGAATAGTGCTATGTAAGCCTTCAGTTGTGTAAGTATCCTATAAACCAGATTTCATTCCTCCAAAACAGACAGGCATTCTCTTCCTCACTTATTATTAATAATCCACCTTGCCAAGAATAGGCTCCAGCGTGGCCAGGCTGGCTAAACCCAGGGTCCTATTTTGCATGCAGAGCAGAGTTGTGCTAATGAAGAAGAGCAGTCAGTTGCAGGAGTGGTCTCTGGGGTGGACCACTGGTTGTAACTGGGATGCCTTCCAACAGCATATGTGTGCACCATGCCTTAGCACTATGGTTAGGGTCTGGGTTAGGATTAGAATTTATAGTTAGGGCTAGAGTCTGGTTTAAGTTTACTGTTTTGCTTAGAGATAGAGACAGGGATATGGTAAGGGTGAAGGCTAGGATTAGGTTTTCCTTTATGTTTAGGTTTAGAGTTAGGATTAGGATTAGGTTAGGGTTAGGCTTGCAGTGGAGGTTAAATTTAGGGTTAAGGTTAATGTTTGGGTTAGGATTGAGAGAATGTTGGGGATAAGTTTAGGGTTAATGTTAAGTTTATTTTAGGTTAGGTTTAGGAATGGTACGATTCAGGTTAAGGCTATGTCTGGATTTACTTCTGGGTTATGTTTGGGCTTTATGGCTTCCTTAAGGTTTAGGATTTAGGTTTAAGGCTAGGATTATGTTTAGGTTTGGAGTTAGGATTAGCACTTCAGTTAGAGTTAAGGTACGGGTTAGGATTAGAATTTAGCTTTAGGGTTGAGGTTTAGGATATTTACAGGGTAAGGACTTAGGTTTAGAGGTAGTATTATGTTTTTTGTTAGGATTTAGATTTTAGGGTTTTCTGTTTAGGCTTTAGGGTTAGGGTTAGTGTTAGAGTTAAGGCAGGGGTTAAGGTTTGGCTTAGGTGTTTGTGTAGTGGATAGGATTAGGGTTGCTAAATTTAGGCCTAAAAAAAATGGTTTGTTGCAAAGTTTGGAAACAAGGTCTGGCAGGAATGTCCATGGTCTGGCTGGGAGTCTGTTCCAGCATTAGGAAGGCTGCCTGATTGCCAGTCCCTTGCTCTGACCTCAAGGCAAGGCTTCCTTCCCCAGCAGCATGCAGATCACACTGCTCAGGTAATGCTTGGTTTGGCCGTGGTCCTGTGAAAGCATTTGCAAGGCCAAGTGAAATAATTTTGAAGAACTGTATTTGGCCATTCCACTGCATTTATGGCTGGCAGAGAGGAATTCAGGTTTAGTCTGGTCAGTGCAGTTTTGTGTTTTGAGCAGTTTTGTGTTAAGAGACAATTTTATTACTTGTAATTAAGTAACAGCTGGGTGTTTGCTGGCACTTGTTTACTGTCTGGAAGAGGCAAGGAGCAGCCAAGTGAAATGAGTCACAGACAAACATGAGTTTGACCATTTATCCTTGAAGTACAATTTTGATTTCAAATCTTATTGCTTAAAAATTAAGCAGTCCCTAGAAATACAGTGAATCTAGAATCCATGATGCTGTTGTCTTTAAAACCGATTTGCCAGTATGAATCCATTTCATTTGCTGGGCGAGATAAAACTTTAAAGTGACTTTGATTTTTTTCTTGGAAGAAAGGAACAGAAGCTAAGCGATAACCAATAATTTAAAATTTCCCAGACAGTAGGGGAATATAAATCTGAAATTCCAAGCCAGCCAAGCCTTTGTCTGTGAAGAGCCACAAGGACAGACTGGTGCTGGGGAAGTAGCTGGCCGTGTCATACCACCATCAGCAGGGAGCAGTCTGGGCAATCATGGTGGAGGTACAGCTGTCCTGAAGTGTTCTTCACTGTGATGAAAACAAACATGAGTCGGTATGCCATACATGGGTAAACAGTGAAGCAAAGAATCACTGAACAAAAACTTCTCTTGAAGTCTTCCTGAGAAGCTGAGATTCCTTTTATTTTTTTTTTTCTTCTTCTTTTTGAAACATGAGTAACTCAGCATAAAAGTAACAATTCACCCCAGCCGAGGAGCAGAGGAGTCATCAGACTGCATGGAGCAAGGTGAAAGTTAGACTAGTTAGTCTCCTTTGCCTTTGAATTGGATGAGTGCATTAATCCAGCAGTAATCCAAATGGCATCAGAATCCCCAGGGAGAAAACCTAGCCCTGGCCAGGCAGAACTCTGAAGGAAAGCTGCAGCTCAGCTTTTAATCTGCAACAAATGATACAGAACCAGTAAACCTATTATACTGGAGAGTCACCCTACAGATCCGGGAATATACAGAAATAATCATAACTTCTGGGGAAGGCAGCTATCTTACTTGTATCTGCGTAAGAATACAGAAAAGTTGCAGGTGCAGGAAACAGAGCATGGGGGTTGGAAGGGACCTTCAGACATCATCAAGTCCAACCCCCCTGCCAAAGCAGGTTCCCTACACCAGGATATGATCAGATATGTCAGGAGCCCAGCACAACTCTTGCATTCCTCAGCCAGACTGAGAAATCTTACAGAAGTGCTGATATTGCAGAGTTGCAGCAAGACAAGTGGGGAAGCCTTTCCGAGTTTTATTTACTGTACTAGATACAATATATTTTACAAGATCCTGAAGAATCCATTGAAAAAGTGGCAAATTTTCTAATGACAGGGCAAATTTCAAATTGAGTTTTTCTACCTCTTGCCCTCAAAGTCCACTGTGCAGGAGATGAAGATCTGTAAGGAGCCTGGCTCCATCAGTTATGGTGCTCATGAAACTGCTTTCTTTGAGCACAGCAATTTCACAGAATACACAGGGTATTATGAGGGAAGGGATGCGTTTTAGCAAAACGCTTATCTCACTAAGAAAAATGAGTTTGAGCAGAAGCTTTCCACTGGGAATTTAATTAGAGTTTTAAAGCAATTTTGAGAGAGGGATCAACTTCACTGTTCCCCAGATACACAAGGCATAGACAGTTCTCCGTAGCTCCCTGTGTTCAGAGGCTTCTTCCCAGATCTGCCCAACCAAAGTCTTGACTCAGCGGATACACAGAATACATCTACAGCTTGAAGCATGATTAAAATGAGCAACCACGTTCCAGATCTGGCACGGATTGATACGAGTTCAGCAAGGCAGCTGTGTCACATCCAGGTGCCAGGTGGAAAGGGCTGCCTGCTTGCTTACAGTGACTGAGAGGAGGCTTCTGAAGATTCTGTTGGCAAGGAATCCTTTGAGGTGCTAGACCCTGAATTAACATTTTCAAGAGCTCCACTTTTTGTTTTCAATTCTTTTGTCTCTGGATTTGGTTGTGTACAACTAGAGTCTGACACTTTCTGTTACAGAGTATTGTGTCCACCACCTTTACACGTCATGGTCATTAACCAGTTTTTTAAGTGTGTTCTTCAGTTTGTAAATGTGGAGCTTAGACAGCCTCACCTCATTCTTACACAGATTAATTCAGGAGAAATGTCTTTCACTTAAATACCTCATTATCATTCTTTGTGTGACTGGCTTCTTGAGAAGAGGGAAATGCAAAGCTGAACACTGTGATAATTTTGTAATGGATTTGTAATATTTTTACAGCCATTTTACAAACTATGGCATAAGAGACGCATGTATCCTTTTATTTTACCCTGCTCTGATCTTTAAAATCACTTCTTTTAAAATAACTTCTAATGGAAAAGGTTGTGGAGGCAGAGTGCTAAGATGAGCCTTACTGCTGCCATGAGTCCTTCCTTTGCAATAGCACAGTGGGGGGGCCAAAGCACTTACTCCTGTGCTAGTGCTCATGCTCCTTGGCTCCTCCTGTTCCTTCGCAGAGGCTATGCAAGGCTTGCCAGCTCCTCATCTATTAGCTACTACCTGGACTTTACACACACTTCCTTTCAGGGCAAGCAGAGGAAGCAGAAAGCCTTCTAGCAAGGACTGCTGCTGATCAGACAGAAAAATGGAGGCGAGTGGACAGCAAGGTAGCGGTCTCAGTGTGGGCATGGAAAGTGTTCCTGCAGGCAGAGGCTCACAAAATCAACCCAAATCTACACTGTGACATGAATGCAAAACACGTGCTGATGCCAACTTGACAGGTGTGCATCTGATGAGAACCTCCTTCAGCTCCACAGATCCGCATCTCACTCAGCATCAGCCCTAGAGGCTCTGCGGCACGCCTTGTAGTGTTTGTAAGGCATTGATTGCACTGTAACCTGAGCATCCTTTTTGTCCACGCCTAGTTTCAAGTGCCTGACTTTCATCTGCTCTTGAAAGAATTTGGCATTTGATTCAGGAGTGAGCAGTTGCTAATGAAATGAAGCCATGCACTCTGTACTCTATCTCATTTTTCAGGTTTCCTACCCCACTTTAGTTTACCTAATATGATTGCTTTCATTCCAGACTTTACTAACAACGTTTCTGAAATTAACTATGAAAGAAACCACCCATACACTGAAGGAGTTGGACTCTAACCAGCTTCAGATGCTGCACCAAGAGTATGCTATGTCCCATTCGGTAGAAATTCAGGCAGTTGAATACATACACCTCAGCAGCTGAAGTGTAAGTAGAATGTCAGCTTACCTCTGTAGATAGAAATCTAAGTACATACATGACTTCATCAGAGCCTAGCTCTTGATCACCCATCCCTCAGCCTTCAGTCCAAACAGCATAAAATAATATAAGAAGCAAGAAAAAAGAAGTAAAGAGAAAATTAAGTTAATGTCCTTGCAATAGTTATTTTTAAAGTCTGCACTTCTGTAGCTAAGATATCTACGTGACAAGAAGCTATGATTCATCACATTAGCAGTGTAATCTCTGGCTACTTTTCTGGAGGATTTTTGATTTTCAGTCGTTCTAAAGGTCTGTATCTCAGTCTGCATTATTGTCAGCCTTCCCTCAGAGCACAAAAGCCGGGTTGCAGAAAAGGCATTACGCTATATACTGCATGTGAAGAGTATTGCAGCTAACACACAAATACCAATAATAACAATATATAATTGTTCTTCATTATAGTAGCAGAATCGTAGAATCATTTAGTCTGGAAAAGACCTTCAAGATCACCAAGTCCACCATCAACCTCATACCAGTCTCCACACTGAAACCCTTAGTGCCAGGTCCATGAATCACTGAAGTACCTCTGGGGGTGGGTGGGGACTCTGCCACTGCCCCAACAGCCTGTTCCAGTGCTTGACTACCCTTTCCTTGGAAATATCTTTCCTAACAGCCAATTGAAACCTCCTCTGGCACAATTTGAAATGTTTTCCTTGCATCCTAGTGTTATTTGTCAGGGTATTTTTCTGTGTCCGCTAGTCAGAACAATGGTACTTGAAGACAGGGAAGAGCACAGAGAGAAACATGACTTTATTCATGTTTCCAGCTGGTATTGCTCAAACCAGTTCAGCCCTTTTAGTGTTAATAGAAGGCAGAGTAACAGCCAAGTGACTGGAAGCGTTGCCCTGGCTGAACCCTGCTGAGGACAAGCCTAATTACACAGTGTTTAAAATGGTGTCACAGCATCCTGCGTATATCAGGGCTCCTCCACTTGCTGACAGCAGGGTTTTAGCTTTAAATATCCCTTCTGTAGAAATGGCTCCTGCAGTCCCAGTACGCAATTATTTCTGACATGTCACACATGCTATCATCACCTCATCGTGTTAAATCATTTCACCTATTAGAAATGATGCTCCAAGCATGTATTTTAAAAGTTTTCTTTATTTAGGCAAAAATTTTTGTTTTTAAATACAATAATGGATAATTAAAAATTAGGTAAGTCAACTTCAATGAGGCCACTTATTCTTTTAACATCTAAATAAAAAAATAAAATTAATGTTGTGACAAGACAGCCATCAATGCAGTTAAATGTAGGATAGTATAAGTAGAAAACTAGTGGTATTTTTTTCTCTTTATCTTATAGATAAGTCCACATATACTTACCTGGATATAGATGTGGATGTAGGTAGAAATGTAAATACATACACGTTTTTTTCTAGATTCATATTTAGTGCCACGTTAATAATGGCAGTATGCCATCATAAATATAAATACAGTTTACTTTCACAAAAGTTGTGCAACATCTATTTTCTCAAAAAGTGTAATTTTAAAATGAAGCAAGAGGAAATCAAAACTTGTTTTGGCTGCACTTTTCAAAATTGTCAGCAGTGTGCACCATCTGCAGGTCCGCCTGATTTCATAGGATTTGGTAGGCCTACATAAAATTTGTTGTGAACACAAATTTAGCAGCCCACCATCCAACTCATCTTGAGCTTTAACACTGCAGCGAGCACATGGACTTCCAGACCTCCCTAAGCAGCACTGAGCTTGCTGCAGGATATGCAGAGAAAAGAATTAACTGTGTGGAATCCTTTAATCTTCTATAGCTTTTATTTGAACCTGTCTCCTCCAGGCAATTTCCAAATTCTGCTCTTCATCTAGTGATCCTTTAATGACAATTGAGTGTGCCTTCGCAAGCCCTTGCATGCGGATATGCACTTACAAGTGGGATGCTGCTTAACACCAAAGAGCTGAAGCCACTGCAGCACAGAACAGAGAAGTGCCTTGTCCCTGCCATGTTCATCATCAGAGAATGAGGCAGCTAATATTTAGAGCTCAGTCCAGCAAATGATTTTAGGAGCTACTTCTCCCATTGGCTCTTAGACAGAAACCTTTATTGACAGTGAAGTCAGTGTAATGATTTTTACAGCCAGGATTTTTGTTATGATCACATCTGACCCAGACACACAGATTGTTCATCTTTTGTGATAAAGTTGAAATGCAGAAACCCCTGAGGGAACATTCTTTATGCAGTTTAGATCTCTTCTATCCTTTTTTACTCACATTGTTACTTTTTATTTACAAATACAAGCCAATCTCCTATTTTAGCCAGCACATGTAAATATTTGCACAGATTTACCTTTCTTTAACTAAATAAATATATATATATATATTTTTAACATCGAAATAAAGTCCCATGGCCTTCCTAAACCTTTCTGTCTATGCCAATTAACTTTATTGCAGATTAGGATCATGTCCCTGAGTCTTGAACATTTAACCAATTTAAAGGAATGCAAATTGGAGTGTACTCTTTATCCCTGCTCTCACATGTTGCATGTCTGGTTTAGCTGAGTTTGCTGCTTGCTCTTCAGGGATCTGATCTTTCAGCATTTTCATCTAAACGGCATTCCTTTTCCCAAGCCCTCAATAAAATCCTTCTCCATGGGGAGCAGGAGTCAATAGGGTCTTCAAGGAAACAAAACAAAGAAGTGACCATGAAATGAATTTTCTGCATGGACCTCTGACACATCTGAGGAGCCATCTGGCATTGAGTTCGCACCTAGAGCAATTTGATAGGGGTGGTGGTGAAGTGAAGCTGGAAATTCTGTAATTTATATTCACAGACCTAATCCAACCATTAGATCCTTTGAGTAGCAGCATGAGAGTGACATCCAGTCTATTTAAGATACCTTCTTTGACCAACTCTTGAGAGCTGGCAAAATTAGCATTCGTGTCTCTCTCTTTGTTACTGGTGACTCCTGTAAGGCACCAACAACCCTCCCTGATGCAGCCAAAGGAGAAAAGGGCAGGAAATTAAGTCTAAAAAAAAAAAAAAAAAAGAAAGCTGTCAGCGGGAAACCTCCTAGCTTTTTTAAAGGCTAGGTTCCATAGAGGCGGAGAAAAAAGAAAAAAGAAGTAAGTACAGAAATGTTTTCATGTCCCCAGGCAGAGGACTGAAAAGCCAACTGGGCTTTGAATAACTCCTTCAAAAGTAGTTTTCAGTTTCTTGGAACTACAAAGTGTTGCTTTCCCCCACCCAGGTGGTGTGTGAAGCAGCAATACATAGCAACTCATGAGATTCACCATTTGCAGCTGGAAGAGTTGAAATGCAGTAACATCCTAATTGTCCAGTAAGATCACTACTGCTGGTCTGTGAAGGGAAATAAAGCACTACAGGTCCTCCTTGGCAGTGCAAAGGAGTGAGTTATTATTTCAAAATTCAATCTCATAAATGCAGAACTGAGCCCTCACTTCAGCCAGTACACATCACAAGTTGGAGATTGAAGTCATGTATAGTAACAGAAGAAATGTTGATGGATCCTGTTATAATGCCTGAAAACCAGCATGGTCTCAGAATATTAAAAAAAGCCCAAGATCTTCTCAGTGCATGATATTTCATTCTGCCAGGTCTCAGTACAGGTAGTGGAATGGTCAACTTCAGTTTTTCAGGGCCTTGACGTGGATTCCCTTCTGTCTCTGACAAGGATTTCTTTCATGACCATCTGTAAGCAGAGAGCTGTTCTGCCTCTACTGCGAACATCCATTAAAAATGAGAACATATTTTAATCATTTTAATACTCAACAGGAGCCTGCACGCCATGCTCATAAAAATCTGCGTCAGCAGAGGTGAACTGCTGTTCTACACCTACTGTGACAACATTGTTGCTAGGAATATGTTGCAGTCCGTCTTTCATTGACGCAGACAGATGGAAGTCAGAAGGCACCAAATTGAAACTTTGTGGTAGGACAGAGCATCCAAGACTGACAGTGTGCTCCACAGTCTTCAAAGTGGTATGGGGCTTGGAGTTACTGCATTGCAAGAGAAATGACTTCTTCTCTGGGCTGACTCTGGAAGTTCACCACAGCCTTCAGCTCACTCAGTGTTGCAATGGAGCAGCCAGAGTTAATGGTTTGTCCAGTTTCCAAGAAATTCAGAAGGACCGTACCTTTCCCATTCCAAAAGACATCACTGTACCCACTGAGTGCTGAGTCTTAAACATTTTGTTCCTTGAGGAATTCACATATCACCACTCCATGGGCTGCTGTTTTGACTCCAGCTCATAGTAGTGACACCATTTTGTGTCACCAGTAATGTTGCCTTCAGCCTTGTTTTGGTTCATTAGGTACTGATGAGCTTGCACATTGAGTTCTTTCTGTTCATGTGTAAGCATTTGTGGAATCAACCTGTAGCAAACTTTGTGATATTCCAGTGTTGCCACCGTCATTCTAAGTGCACTGAAGCAAAAAGTAAGCGCCATGCACAGTGCCCTGGTCATAGTCTGCCAATTTGTGCAGATGAGCTGCTTGAGACACATGGTGTGACAGCTGTGTGTGGCCTGTCTTTCATATTGCTGTTGCCACTGCTGAAACACATCACGGATCACCTCTCTGTGTTCACATCCACAGTTTGGACTCCATAAACATTCAGCAGTCACCAATGAAAGTCAGTGTGCCACTTTTTCCACATGGAGGAATTCAGTTCCACACCTTGCTTCATCAGCACTTCCATGCTGGACACCATTCTGTCAGACTGCCCCTCTGCTGCCATCTGTTACACAGCAACGTGCAATGGGATATTGGTGGGAAGGTTCAACCTCTACTGCCATACCACCGATATCTGCCTCTGACATTATGAGCCAACATCATAAAAGTGGAGGCATTATTTTTGGAGCAGTCCTTGTATATAGTGGAAGAGTGTTCATTTAATGACAAATTACTAATTATTACAATACTATTTATTTATTTATTATCACTAGCAAGTGCAGCAAACTTATTAAATGCTTGGCCATACAAGGAGATGAGTACAGTGAGCGTGATGCAATTCAGAGTCCAAGGCACTAAGCAGAGACATAAGGAACAGTTTCTTTTTGTAATTAACTCCTCATCCCCCTCTGTTTACCTACCTAGATCTATGAGTTTCTCTTTCCTGTGAGTTGTTCTACACTTTCCATTCAGCTACTACCTTCACAAGAGGGAAGATTGCAATCAATAATAATCAACACAAGTGCTTACCAATATTTCTGCGGTGTGGAGCCTGACCCTATGAAGATTCTGGGTATATTTTGTCTTCCCACACTAGACTTGTAGCAGCTGATATTATCTCACTGACTTTAATATACTTTCCAGCATGGAGAAAGATGGAGTAAGGATAAAATCAAAGAAGTTTTGATTGAGCTTCCAAACCTCAAAACTCGCATTTCATTTAAGCTTTAGATGGACCCTGGAAGAAAGAGCTGTGTCACAAATTGCTGTATTTTGCTTGTGCCAAGATCTTAAAACCACCACTGTGGACTCTGAACTTCTGTAAAATATTTCAAACAAGTGATATAATTTGTTTGTCGACATCTCTCTTGAAATGGATATCTTTTTATGTATGACTTTCTATTCAGGTAGTGTATTCTTGGTTCTGAATTACTGCATGGGAGCATGAAATAAGTTGTACAGAAGCAGCCAAAAGTTTTCATGGTTATACGTGAAATGCTCTTAGGAAGAGAGTTCCTCCTCCAAAAGGTCTTGTTTCAGAGACCAATCTGGCAGTGAAACAGGAAACACAGAAGAGACACTCCACTTTCTGTTTTGTGCTCTTGCCATGACTTGCTCACAGTGCTGGCCTAATTGTGATTCTGAGTTCAGTTGATTTGTTGTGGGGTTCCACTAAAATGATTAGTCCATTTGACACCAAGTTCCTCAGTTTCCCCAACTGAATAAATGGCCACCAACATGCTTGTAGCTTCTAGATGTTCATTACTGTAATTGCTCTTTATAATGAAAGACTCCACAGAAGAACAAAGAGGGGAAATACTTAATTCCACAAATATCACTCCATGCATTGGTCTTACAATGACATGCTTTACAGCTCTAGAAGTCTTTAGTGTGCAAGTGTATCTAAAGGACTTAATTTTGTTGTTCCCAACATGCAAAATGATAACCTGAAAGACTGCAATCGTGCAAATACAGTTTTGCTTGTCATGGCTGTAGGACAGACGCTTGTGCTGGCTTGCTCTTAGCCCATCATAAATACCCATCAATAGTAGTTGTGCCTGAGGGACCTGTCCTTGTACATGTCTGTCAGCTTGATCTGGCTATGAACTTCCCAGATTTTTCAATTTCTGAAGTGAAGTGACTATTTGCCTGCTGTAACTGAGATGGTGGGAGGTGAGAAGAGAGCAATTCCCTCTGTGGGACTTTAGTGCTTCAAATGTGAATGGAGGTCTGCCAGCATGGCTTGGTGTAACTATAAAGCTGTTTGTGCCATGGGTCAAATTCATTGCTGGAGGAAAGAAAAGGCAAAGGCTTGGAGCTGCTGCAGGAATCCATATCGTCAAGCCCTGACTAATGCTGTTTCTCACCTCCCTAAGCACCCTACAGCTGTGCCTGTGCTCTGTGGGAGCTCTGTACAGAAGGAACTCAGGCAGAGGCCAAGCACAGTTCAGCTATTGTTAGTTGCTTATGTTTGCCTATAGGCAATGGAAACAAACAATGTATACACTATACATTTAAGCCCAACTTGGTTGAATTATTTTGAGATTATGAAAATAGCTTTGTTTGCTTCTGGCCGGGCTTTCTGAAATGCATCTGCAGCCTTTTCAGCACACAGTATGTGCCTTTAAAAATGGCACACTGCACTTTGGCTCGGGATTTGATCCTTAGTGATGAAGTCCCTTTAGTTGATACGATGCATGTCATTGTTGCAGATGGATGAACTGAGCAGAACAGATGGGTCTCACTTTGTTCATTCTGTATGCAGCAACCAATCCTTTCTGTACTAATGAATTGTGTGTGATGCAAATAGGGTAAATAAACTGCTTACAAACCTAGTATTAACAATAATAATAACAACAATCACATTTTTTAAGTGCATGTTTTTTCTACTGTAGTGTATAAAAAAGGCAGAACTTAGTCATTCCAACCAGTTTGTTTCCGAGATGATGTGCCTTCCCAGAATATCTGAGCTCTTGAGAAGTGCCAATGAACTTAATCTCCATTCTGCCTCTGGAGGAGGCAGTGAGCAGCATCTTGATTCACAGACAGAGAAGCTGAGTCACTGAGAGTAAGCAATGCACTGGACTTTACATGTGATGTGAGTCAGAGCTGATACCAGAGTTTCAATTTCCCTTATGCGAGTTACAAAATTACTCTTCCTCCTGAGCCTTGCCCCACTGAAGAGGGGACATCTGACCTCATGGCTGAAGGGACACACGGGACAGTTAAGCTTCTTCTAGAAGCTTTTCCTGCTTTTGTGAATTTGAAAATTATACCTGTCCAGTGCAGTCGTTCTTCTCTCTCTCACCAGGAAATAGAGGATTATGAGGTCCCAGAACCAGCAGTTATATAACTATGACGCAGACACCTGTGTTTATCTACATGCGAAATGAGTGCTCAGCTGATATGACTTGATTCTGATGAGTGCGGTGGGTTTGAATTATTTATTGATTCTTTTTGTTAGTGGTGCTTTGTAATTGAAGGCAGGAACAGCTACATTTTCCTTGAGAGAAGGAGGATAGCTTAGAAGGATTCTAGGAAAAAGCAAGTTCCAAAAGAGATCTTGAAGAAAAGCAGCATCCTTATTACTGCAGCACATGAAATAGACATAATCAACAGCAAGTCTGCTTGATTTATTATACGGTTAAAAGACTTTTTAAGAATTATGGTCTACATTATCTCCCCACTTGCTTGAAAAATCTCCATGAGAAAAAGGAATTTTAATAAATTTTATTTTTGTGAACATTTAAGATGCCCAACAATACAAGGACATAGATTTATGTAAATGGAATTTTTACTTCTACTGTTCTTTTGTTGGAATTTTTATATAAATACTTTGGCAATTTACTAATCTGTTCTGGAGATATATTCTTTTACCTTCCCCTAGTTCTCCCCAGTTTGCTTTCAGCTGACGATGTAAAGAGCAAGTCTGAAAAATCTGGGAAGAGCTGCCAGCTGAGGCTGCCCAGGGCATCATCCAACCTGGCCTTGAGCACCTCCAGTGATGGGGCACTGCATCTGGGAGGCTGTGTGAGGGCCTTGCTGGACTCTGAGTCAAGAATTTCTCCCTAATAGCTAACCTAAATCTCCTTTAGTGTAAAATCGTTCCCCTTTGTCCTATCACTGTCAGATCATGTAAACAGTCAGTCTATTTACCACTTGTAGGTTCCCTTTAAGTCTTGAAAGGCCATAATGTGCAGTGCTGTGCTGAGGTTTGCTGTGTCCTAGAGCCTTCTCTTCTCCAGACTGAACATGCCTATCTCCTCAGTCTTTCTTCATGAGTTTTCATGCTGAAAATTGCTCTGTATCATTGTTTGGTAAACCATGATAGTTTATAAGTCCTAATTCTAGGAAAAAATGTTTATCAGCCCTGGTATTTGTAAAATTCTTATTATCTTAAGGCAAAAAAAAAAAAAAAAAAAAAAAAAAAAATCAGAAGAAAAATCACAGAGTGAGGCAAAAGAGCGTGAGCCATGATGTACATCTGAGAGCAGTCAAGGCAGTATTTTCCCTCTTTGTGTGGAGAGAGGTTGAAAGCAGAGATACAGACAAATTAACAAGTTTTCCATGGGAGTATTTCCATCACGAAAGGGTGAGTAGAAAAGATTTGAAAAAGCTGCTGGCCTTCTGGTGTTCTTACCAGATGTAGAAAGCCCCCAGTGCTATACTGTGAGAACAACTCCTAATATGTCCTTGTGAATCTTAGTCTTAGAAGGTAGTCCAAGGGTAAGGAGCAACATTTGAGATATCTGTGTGTCTTCACAGGCTTAGAATTTGCAAAGCTTTTATTCAGAAACCAAACAATTTGCCCACAGAGACACCAAGGCCTCACTTTGCACAGCACTTGGCATAATTATACCTGAGCAGGTCAAACTGGAAAAGACAGGCACTCTTCTAAGCTCACATCAGTGATGCTTCACACATTCTGCCTCCACGATTCATCACACCTCTGTACAAGCAAGCCATTAATCCTCTATGCCATCTGAAAAGAAGTAAATTGGTATTAGCTTAAGCTGGTTGCAAAGCAGATGAAACAAAATGGAAAGAAGGCAGATGATTTAAATTTAGATGAAATCACCCAGTAACAGCAGTTGTATGTTTTCCCAAGGACAGATAGCACTCAGACCTCACCTGCCCCGAGGTGCATGCCCTCCTAAGGAACGCCTCCGACTTCTGCCCCGTCCCGTTATTTGAGGTGACAGCTTTCTCACCTGCATGTAGCTTGTGAATGAAGCACGTCGCTGCGCCTGTGCATGCCAGTCTGAAATAGTCCTGTGTCACATAGGTTAAGGCCAGGAGCTTTCTCGCATAAATCACTCTAGAAAGCCTGTGTTCAGTGGAAGCAATTAAACTACCAGGGGCGTCCTACTTGAAGTACTTAATTGCACCAAGTGAGCTAGATAAAGCAGAACACACGGTAGTATGACGACAAGATAAGCTTTGACAATACCAGGTCTTGCGTCTTGCAACTTATTGTTATTAGTTTGTGTGGAATATCGCTCCACTGAAAATATTTTGCAAAATTACATAGCACTCAGACATGGATGTGTCGCTGGCAGACACCAGATTCATCACTGTACATTGGAAACAGGGAAGGGGAAAATGAGCTCTGTATCAATGGTTTGCATTTGGACCTGTCTTCCTTTCTTTCTCTATCAGTATTCTGATTACATAGCGCACAGGATGCATTTCCACGAGGCACTTTGTGATTATCGATATTAATTGCAGCTGCACAGAGGAGAATGAGTCGTGGGCATTAGCAGCTGCTTTCCACATCATTAGCTGTGTTATCGCTCATGCTCACAAGTCTCCGCTGCACCTTGATCAGACTGTGACTAATATCTGCTCTTTAGCAAGGCATCTGTTTTTAATGAAACTTTAAAGGCAGTTAGTGACTCAGTGTGTCAGTGAATAGGCTTTGTATATCTGATGAGGAGTTAAAATCTTGCCTATAGTGTAGTAAATGAAAAGGGTTTAATGGTCCCAGAACAGTCATCAATTACTTCTATTATCCCATGAATTATCTCGTACAAATTTCTTTGCATGTTTTGAGATCTGGTTCCTAAAAAAAAAAAAAAAAAAAAAAAAAAAAGTATGTTTTCCAGGCAACAACATCTGCTTCAGGAACCAGCCCACCAAAAATCCTGTGCCTGCTCAATGCAACATGCATCCCATCACTGCTGATCACAGCATCTGCAAAGCATTTGCAAAGCATGCATCAGCAGTATTGGCAGTGGGCTGGGGAAGGTGGCAGCTCATAGAATCATTAAGGTTGGAAAAGACCTATGAGATTGTCTAGTCCAACCATCCACATACCACAAATATTGCCCACCAAACTACAACCCTCACTACTATCCCTCCCTACCCATTTCCTCAAACACCAGTAACTCCACCACTTCCCTGTCAGCCTGTTCCAATGCATTACCACTCTTTCAGAGGAAAAATTTTTTGAAATATCCAACCCAAACCTCTCCTAGTACAACTTGAGGCCATCTCCTCTTGTGCTATCTCAGTAACCAGGGAAAAGAGGCTGATCTGCACTTGTCAACAAACTCCTTTCAAATTGCTGTATATCAGCATCACCTGCCCCTAATCTATGTAATTTATATGTCAGGAAAGGTTCTGATGCAGGATGTATCACTTTTGCTCTTTTCCTGTGCACAAACATGAGTTATCCATAAGGAAAATGGACATAAATGACAAGTGAGACCTCAGTGAATTCAAAACATGGCCCTGCGGTACCACTATTGGCAGATTTAGTTATCTCAGGCAGAAATGAACATTTCTAGAAAATTAAAAGTACTGCTGGCATTTGAAAAGCTCTCTGCTCTGATGATGTCTTTCCCATGTCTCACATTCACTGCGTGCACTGCAAACACATGGAAGTGAAAATGCACAGGAATCCAGTCCTTTCCTTGCAATGACGCTTTCAGGGATATTATAACCTCTCTTAAGTTTATCCCTGTTGAAGGAAACCTGTTTAGATTTCCAAATACAGCATTTCTTCCTCCATCACCCCCTAGCCCCTTTTTAAAATTATTTTTTAATGAATAAAGAAAAAGTCTTCATATGCCTGACATTATTCTATTGTTTAGTTTTTCCTTTTTAAAAATAGAAATACTGAAGTCTGAGCCTCCCTTATCTGCAGAACATAGAAGAATAAAGGATATTTATTGTGGATCCACAGTAAACTTCAGTGGGATATAACAGAGCCATACCTCCATAGGGAAAACCCTATGCAGCGCCATCACATATGGGAGAGCAGATATTTTAGGAAAGCAAATCAGGTACAAAACTGAACTAAATGTCCTTTATTTCCTAAGTTCTGACTCTGTTCTCTTTCAGCATCACTGTAGTATGACTGGGAAAGTAACACAATGTAATACAGGAAATTACAGACAAGTAGAGCCTGCATTTCCAACACTGAAAGAGAAATGAGACTGAGGTTTTCTTTACATAAAGAGAGAAAGAATTGATCCAATTATCACAATTATCTTTTTTTTCCTCCTTTCTTTTTTTTTCCATTTGTAGTTCTAAGTTGCTGCCAGAAGGAAACAGAATGAATGTGAAACTTGTTTTCCAACTGTGCAAAATGCATACTTGTCACCAATTTATTTTCTTTTTCTGGTTTGAAATGATGAGAGGAAAGATGTGTGGTTGTCACCCATAGAAGCACACATGCAGGTAACTGTCTGAGATGTAAAGCTGCCAGCTGAGATTTTGTTTTGACTTTCCAAGTCACAATACTCCCACGTAAAGCAGAACTGGTAGAGAAAATGCATTGCTAAGTCAGCCTGGGGAATGCCACAAAGAACTGCATGAGCTCTTCAATCATCTTCCTCCGTACAAAACAAACCGAAACAATTTCAGAAGCAATTTAAGCCAAGAGCAGAGCTGTGTGTGCAGCTATTATGGTGCAGTGCAGTGATCTGTCCAAAGCACGGTGGTTCTGGGAGGTTGTCCTCAATGTTGGCAGGTCAAATCAGAGGAAGCGGCGGAGGGAGAGGAGCAGTTGATGGATGCAGAGGATGCTGTTGCTTAACCCTCCAGCACTGGGTGAATGTCCCCATGCCTGGTCGATTTCCAGGAAGGTAGAGAGCCCTCTGCAGCAATAACAGCTTGTACCAGGGCAGAGATGTGCAGGAACTGTACATGCCAGGCTGTCCCCAGCACGGCTGCTTAATGACAGTCAAATACATCCATTGTGTTACCAGGGCAGATGAGGTCTGCTTTTCTTTCCATCTTTGAAAAGTCTAGAAATTGCATGTACTCTTTAAAAGAACACCTGCATGCCACCCTGTGTGAGGTGCTTACAGAGGAGTGCCTGAAATAAGAGCACTGTGCGTCTGCATTGAAACAAGAGGAATATGGTGCAGAAATAAAATACTGAAATAATAAAAATTAACATAAAAATACCAGAAGAATCATAGATCAAGAAAACAAACGTTAAGAAAAGCCTATACAAAATGATATTGTGATGCTTTGACTTGAAAAAGCATTCTTTCCTTGCTGCCTTCACCCAGCAATGTACCAACAACCCCTGGGCACAGGGTCAGGAATCCCACTGCAGGGTTGCCGGGGAGGTGTTTTGAAGCTGTTCAGAGTAAGGCACAAAGCAACAAGAAAGTTGCTCTGGATAATAATTACCTATTCCCCTTCTCTCTTCATTCTCAAGCTCAGGCAAGGCTCTGATTCTTCAAGATTGAAATATATTCTGCTGGTTTTCCCCTTTTTACTTCCTGCGTGTTTCTGTGTTGCTCCAGGAGGGATCTGCCTGGCATTTCAAGCTCAGGTCTCCACAGTCAGAGCACCATCATCCCCAAACCCTTGGAAGTGAAGAGCCATTTGGATACCACCATCAAAGTGCTGTGTGAAAAAGGCATGATTCACTCTCTCTTAGCTTTTTCTTTCCTTTTTTAAAAAACAGGAATTATTTTGTTGGTCTTCTCACATTTTAATTTCCAGCCAGCTTCTTTGTAACCATGTGTACCAAAAGTTTTTTTCAGAATAGAAAAATTTTATAAATATAACATAAACTAATATATTTTATATTCTATTTAGTATATGGTATACAGAATAATATATGAATTATAATATGTATATATGTATTTATGTAATTACATTCCTCCAGAAAAAGAACATATATAGTTCTTATGAGCTTAGAGATAAAACTTCCAGAATTGGTGACAGCTGTGGTTTTATAAGGTCCATGCCATCATTCCCTTTGTCTTGATCAAGACAAAACATTGGACAAACCTAGTTCCAAAAAGTGTTTTCAAGCAAGTAAAAGACTGGAAAGATAGAAAGTGACAATGCTGAGGTCTCTCAGGAAACCCAACAAGATGGAAAAGGAAGCCAAACACCCAGACAGCCAGACCTCTGCCTTCCCACTGCAACGCCAGCGGATCACCACGCTGCCCTTCATCAAAGAGAACTTCAGTTTTTATTTAGAAGAGAGCAGAGTCCAGCTGTCTCCCTGAGGTTTGGTTTGGTTTTCCCACACTCCACAGGGTGACAAACGTCACGTTCTCATCTCCCTGTTTATGGAGTTCTTGCAGTGCTGGGTAATAGCACTGCATTACCCAGCTGAGTGCTCTGTGATGCACTGAGATGCCTTTCAGAGGCAGAACTCTCCTGTTTTTCTTTAGAAAAGGGATGACCAAACAAGGAAAAGTAGTAACTTTCTGAATGCACGAGGCATAGACTGGCAGAAACAGCAGCTGAGTATCACACTGTGTTTCTCTGGAGCACCTGTGTCTATGTTTCTCTTGCAAAGTGGACGCAGCAGGAGGTGTTGGCAGAGTGTAGCCTGCTTGGTGTAGGTGACATCATCACCCAAAGATCTGTGTGCAGAGAGGTTGAGTTTGGGTGTTGGGGAAAAGGAGCTAAGGCTGGTGCCTGGCAGGCAGGACTGTTCCAGCTGAAAACACTGCTGACCGCAGTCAGTGCTCAGACATTTGCTAAGAACAGATGAGCAGGGTGGGGGCTGCTGAGTCATGTTCCTCTGGGGAAGGTTTGCTGAGTCACAGTGCAGACAGCACTTCATCCTCTGCTGATGGTGCTATCCAAGACTCCAACTCTAAATTTTGTTTCCTCTGACTTCTGATCCAAATTCGAGTCATTTTCCCACAGCAAAGCACCTGATACTGCACTATTGTCACATGGCCTTGTTGCATCTTTCCTTCTGGCTGCTTGCTCACACATGTCATCAGTGGTCCGTGATACCACACCAGAAAATCAGGCGCATTCTCCCCTTCCTCAGCACCAAGCCAGAGCCCAGGCTGCACTGAGATGTGCTCACCCTCTGCTGAGCCCACATCCCTCAGACGTGTTGGCATGCTGGCTTTGCTTCAGGCAGGAGGTATACTGGCGGTCAGACTCACCTTGGTAATGCAGCACTGCAGCAGAAACCCATCCAGAAAAGTGACCTTGACTTCCCAGACATCCTTCTCTCGGTCCAGAATATGCACGGAGGAGTTCAAGCTGATCCTACCAACCCTTTCAACACAGCAGGCAAACTGAAGGAGAGCTACTACTATAGCACATAAAGTCATGTTTCACATTTCCAGTAATACTCCAGATGCATTGCATGACTGTAACATATTGTTCATATTTTCCAGCAAACCAGCATCAGCATATTCAGTTTTGTTGGCTGATACACATTTTTTACATACTGATCCATGCAGGAAAGGCACTGCATCCTGCTGCCAGCTACTCTGAACTTGGACTAGCCTACCCAAGCATCTAGGCTGCACTGCCTCTCAGGTACCAATATTTATAACCCTATTCCATTTATAAAAGTCATTTCACAAGGAGTCAGTTGGGAAACCCACCTACTAGAGAATTCTGTAGCCGTGATTTATAGGAGGTATATAACCAGAGCCAGAAAATGAGCTCAGAGCTGGAGTATGAAAGGAATTGATGGTACATGGAGAAATGCTGCAGCTGGAAGAGCTGAGGGAAAGAAATACTTTTCCATATCTGAAAATGGTGTTGCACCAACATTACACTGTTGCAGAAGAATAGGAAAGGAGAGGGAGAGAGAAATCTAAGGCCAAGTACTCCTCTGTATTGCAGGATGCTATCTACTATGACATTCTTTATAGATCCTGGATGAGTCAGGAAATGAGCAAAAGCCTGTCAATAGAGAACCCCTGGTCCTACCTGCTTCCATGCTGGCCCAGCAAAGTGCTGTCTGTGATTCAGGTCTCTCAGGCTATTGTTACCTTTACACTTTATATGCACAGACACCAGCATGTGCATCAGAAGAAACACTCTTGACTTTCCTCCAGCCTCAGCCCAGGACTGCAGCAGAAAGCCACCAGAAATGGGTTGCACCTTGGCCTGTACAGGTTCTCTGAGTTGTTTTCTTGATGGCCATTGTGACAATGGCATCAGTCAGGTGGACTGGGGACAGGAAAGCAGGCAGCAGCATTTATTTCACAGCCCTGCTGGCTTATGCAATATTTCAGTGTAGCTGAAATTGCAGAAGGTCATCTCTGGTCCGCAGATAAAAGCTGGGGACGTAGAGCATGCACAGACTGGTGCCCTGGGCTGGTGCATGCTGAAGGCTGGCCCCATCTGTCTGATGGACACTCTACAGCTGGGCACCACAGACTCCCCACTTGGATCCTCTCTATGTGAACTGGAATGATGGCACCGGACAATGAAGAAGAGAATATTTCTGGGTGCCAGAGCTCTGTGCTCAACACTGTAAAGCTGCTAAACCCATTGCCAGTGTGTTCTCAGCCAGAGGCAGGCAACTGCTTCAGTCAGGTCCAGAGCAGCTCACTGGCTGTGTGGGAGCACTGCTTCTGCTGGTGGCATGGCCTGGGAACTGCAATTTTAATTTAAAGATTTGGAATGGCTTCTTCAGGTTCTGTTTATTTGCAACTTCATGTGCTTTGCTACTCCTTGACTAGAAGAGGTTTTAAAACATTTTCTGGGAATGTCATCTCTTTGGAAACCATTTCTTTGTCTATATTGAAACAATGTTTTCAGTAAAAACTACAAAAAATAAAACGCTAACCAGAAATTGCCTCCTGCAGTCCATAGCCCCCACCCACAATATGTTGTTATCAAATGCAGAGCAGCTGGCCCAAGATAAAACACACTTTCTCCCTTTAAAACCACAGCTGGTCTGACACAGGCAGAATCACAGCCTGCGTGGTGTCTCCACAAAGATACTCGCTTGACCTTTTTAAACTTTCCATATCTTCAACAGCATGCACATCTGCGTTTTCATTCCCATCTCCTTGAGACAATGAGGATTCACTAACTGCTTCCTCAGCAACTGTCAGATCATATGGTTACATTAGAATAACAATAGGCAATGAGGAGAAAAAGCCAACACGCTGTCTCATAAAGGCATAGGCAATGCTCTGGTCTGCATGCTAGGAGGGGATTTTGCATGGCATGGTGTACAGAGTATCTGCCAGAAATTAATACTGGCAGTTCTACTTTCACAAGGAGAATAAGCACTTGTCTTTCTCAAATGGAACTACAGCTTCCCACTTTTGGGAACTTTGGCCTTGCCAGGATATTCTGCTCCCAAGGCTTCTCCTGATGACCATGGGTGTAAGGCACACACAGTGTCCTTTGGGATCAGACCCTGTCATCCACAGCTGGAATGCAGCATCAGAACTGCAAAATTCAGCTCTTTGTTTACATAGGCTTGGACATTTGCTGTTTGAATGAGTCAGCATTTCATTTCTGTACCTATTCTGGACTTTGCATTTTTGTTGGATGTAATAAAGCTACTGTTAGCATGGTTGTCTGTACCTCAGTTTCTTTGTTAACAACTGCTGCTTTACTGTTTTAGTTGGATATTGGGACATTGTTAAACCCCATTAATTGCTTAATTGGTAAAGCAAATGTTCTTAAAATAAAAGCTGGCAAGGTTTAACTCTGTTCTCTGTTTGCTTAATATCTTTCTGTTTGAATATACTTCACTCTGCAAAAAGCAAGGTATGTTTGCCAGCAGCTGTGGAAGTGAACACCGTTTGTTCTTTCCATTAATTTCATGCACTGCTGTCTGTTTTCATCAAGCATATACCACAGGTAGTGTCCAGATGATTAGTACTATTGAGCATTTGTACAGGAACACTTCCTAAGCTATGCAGCACCTGCTAGAATCTGACATCGCATTTCTGAGAAGCACTGTCTTGTCATAAAGACAGGAAAAATATCACCATTATCCTCAACCTCAAAAAAAATTATCTCACACTCAGAGCTTTAAAAGCAGCAGAAGAGTAGCTGTTGCAGTCCCTAACCAAAACTAACACTAAATTGAACTCAATACTAAGCACCTAATGGGATTTGTTCAAGAATGATACCTTTTTTGCATGGCTGTGCCTCTGTTTTGACTTTCCTTAGCCAACCTCATTATGCAAAACTCTTCCAAAGAGCCATATGTGAGGTTTGTTCTCTTCCTAGTAAGAAATATCAGCTGTTGTGAAGTTCGTTCTTTAGATGCCTGTTTTTTTTCCATTACATGTAAACACTGGTATCTTTGAGTACACGTACAATTTCTTCCCCATTTGCTGGACAAAGGTTTCAAGAATTTAGGCTTCTAAGCTGCTGTTTTTCTCTTCCATATGTTCCATGTTAGAGAATAAAAAGAGTGGAGAATAATAATTCTTTTAAATAGCAACTTAAGATGACACAGACTTGATGTCTTAAGAGGTAGACTGGAGCTAAAACAACAATCAGAGAAACCTTGAAACAGCTTCCCAGCTGAAAAGAAGTATCTACAACTCAGATGAAGAATGTGAATGGCCAGTCCCACACACAATGGACTCTCCTTCCTAAATCTGTAGAGACTGCAAGATAATACTTTGCATGTGTCATTTCTGTGGGGAGAAGGGACCAGGATTTCCCACTCAAGGCTTATTACCACAACCCCCTCACCTCTCCATCTTCTCCTCGATTCTCTCTGCCCAGATGAGCAAAGCAAAATGCCTTGGTTTGCACCTCTTAAGTACTAACAAGAATTTTAAGCAATTTCAAGGGCATTTTTGTCTAAGGAATGAATAAAAAAATGAAGGTGATTAATGTAATTAACATGGCCTCAAGTGAATGCAACTATTAGGAGGGAGCTGCAAACCCACGAAACCACAAAGTGTGAATGGCTGGGTTTTTCATTCCCTTTGCAATGGCTCTCTCCTCCCTGGGACAAAACAGCCTGAGGAAACCACGAGGGAACTGTTGACCACAGTAGGAAGTATGCCATAATTTCACACACATCTCTCAGGTGAGATCCATCAGAAACAGTTACAGCAATGTTAGTAGATGCTCAGGTACATGTAGATGTATGTGTCTTGTAGAGAAGTACGGTCTTTTCCTCTGAATGTTAATATCATCCTTTCACAAGAACACAGCTCTTTTCCTGAGTGTTTCATGATGATGCAAATTATCTTTGTGATTATTTTTAAAGATCAGTGCCTTTACACTGATGAAAAGCCCTTGAGTGTCAAGTTGTTATTAATATATAGGCACATTTAAACCATTTTGGCTTGTCTATACGGAGAAGCTTTTGAGTCAAATTTGGCTATTCCAATAGCATTGTTCATTTATTATTAGGACTAAATTTACTTGGGTGTTAGCTATTAAAGTCTCACTGACATTTAAGAGTATTAATTTTGAAATATGCTAAATAACATTTTGTTTATGTTTGTTTATTTATTTGCAGGTAGGTTTGTTTTTAGTTTTGATTTGCAATAAATACCCAAAAAAGTTATTTGGAATTTGGGGTGCTGCATCAGGCAATTCAAACAAAAGATGAAAACATCAAACTCTCCTAATTATTTAATAGTCAGTTTTTATTCTCTTTTCAATAGTAAGATATGCTAGGTCCTCAGAGGGTTATCTCATTACCTGAAATAATTCACTAGCTAACCTCTAGTGCGGGTGTCTGGCCATCATGTTCCTCATGTATGAGGCACCTGCAAAGCTAGAGGCATGCAGAGACAAATACAATCCTTCTGCCCTGAGATGTTTACTCATGCTTTGCACAGGGATATTTCAATTGCTTGGATATGTATGCAACACACTGGAATTAGTCCCTGAAGTATACTGTCTCCAACCACCGTGACACCATGATTCTATGATTTTATGACATTTTTGATAAAAAAAGAAAAAAAGGGAGTTGGATTGCAAATAATTTTAAACTTGCATTTCCTTTGTATTTTGGGTCAAAAATTATATATCTCACTTGGATTTGGTCTAGAACTACAACCGCATTGGTAGAGGCAGATGATACTGAGAAAAAAAAAACTGATGTTGAATTATATGGGAATGATTAAATATATATATGTATATTTTTAATTTATATAATCATCTTACACTCTGTATAAAACTAAAGGACTTTCTTTCTTGCTTACTCTAGATTTTCTCTGTGTAAGCCTAGTACTTAGTAGGCTGAGGGCATATTAGTACTGTTTTCACAGAGTTTTAATGTAAAACCGACCATAACAAAATTATTCCCTGAGAATGGCTGCAATTTAGGGAATGATCCTTCGTGACATCAGTGACGTAACATAATATTTGGTAGAATCATATGACCAGAGAATATCCCCACCTGGAAGGGACCCATAGTGAGCACTGAGTCCAACTCCTGGCTCCACAAAGATCCACTCAAATTCAAAGCAAAAATGCCTGTTTGTCCATTCCTACAAGTCCCACATATTATCCACTAACTAGAAAGAATCAAGAAAACCTCAATGACAACAAATTTGGAATATAGCTTGAAATTGTCTCTTCAGAGGTCCACAATAAATGTTGTTGTTGTTTGAATGTGGATTTGGTGTTCCTATGGGTCCCTTCCAACTTGGGGTATTTTTTCATTCTGTGATTTTATGAAATATAAACAGTTGCATTATCCTACCTTTTACCACGGGGGTATCTTCAGCAAAAGATGTTGTGCAGGATCTGAGAGCCAGGAGGAACCTGGGAATTTCAAACTTCTCTTAGACTCTTTAGTTTTGATTAGGTCCTTATCTCTGAAGACACTGCCAACACAGAAAGCAAAATGAAATGTAATTTTCTGAGCACAGAGGTCTTGCATGGCTTTTCCATCTTGCTTTTAAAAGTTTATAATGGAAAAAAAAGAAATAGACACATTCAGGATGACACAGTGGGTCAAATAATGAAGCTGAGTTAATCCAGATGGAAGAGAAATCTTTATTCTAAGTGCAGAAGCAGGGCAGTCTTTGGTCTTCATCCTCAGGCACACTCAGCATAGAATATTCTGCATATTTCAACACAGAAATTACTCCAGAAGTTATTCTTTTGAGAAATGGTGGATAAAAATCTGGGCAGACAGGACAGGGGGTAGAAAAATGTATTATGAGGAATGCTGAACAAAAGGCAAGTAAGGTGGTCCTCTTTATGCTTTCTTGTATTTCAAAGTCAATACATTTTCAATTAAGTTACAACCAAATAAAATGCCAGAAGTAAACCTCTTTGCGAAGCATTCTATAAATAATCAATGCATGTCATTACCACAAGATATTAATCTAGAAAAAATCTTCTGGAAGGAGTAAAGTAATATGTGTTTAATATTAAATTAGCTTTTATACTAGGTTAAAAAAAAATGCAGATGACATGAATTCTGAAGCTTCGGGGCAGAAGATTTGATATGCCTAGGGTCAGGCACATACTTCTGTTGCTGGGCTTCTAATGCCTGTGCACAAACACAAATTAATGTTTGCTGTCAGAAACAAAGATTCCTCAATAAACAGGTAAGCAGGTCTGAAATGAGCCATTAGAGATCTGTTTTATTGGGAAACACAACAGCAAAGCTTATTTCTAGGAGGTTCTTTGGCACAATTTGGCACAAAGATGTCAAAATTAGGTCCACGTAGATATTTAGTAAGTGCAGGTTACAGGAAAAAAACAAGAATTTCTTACCAGTTGTAGTAGGCTTTATGCACTGTCGTCCAGACAAACTTTGCAAAAACCTTATTATGAAGGTGCACAGAAGCTTTGGAAACTTCCTCTTGTCATTTTGCATGTATCCAGGCATTGTGACATGGCTATTAATTTCAGTTATGTTCAGCTGCAAATGCTTAGTAGTCATAATCCTTTGACACATCTGTGTATTCTGAAATTAAAAACAGCATAATGTACAAAAGAGATTGTAAGACAGAACTGAAAAAAAATCCGAGTTCAATATGATTATTTTTTCAATGTTGCTATTTGCACTTACAAAACTGTCATATGATCCAAAGGTTCAAGTTGTTTGTTGATGAAACATCCATTCAACTAAGGCTGCCCAAGAGTATACACGGATCTTTCCACATTGCAGCATTGGACTACTACCTCCTAAGTTTTTAGATCTTTTGTCTTCTATCTCCATAACCCTGGATAAGCAAATGAATGAATGCAATACAACTTTTATTTCATGTCTTTTAGCTCAGCATAAGTCAGACTAACTTACAAGTCAAAATACAGAAGCTACAAAAAATACTCAATTTCAACATTGTATGTCGGTGAGTTCTGGCAAAAACTCATGGTGTGTGGAAGAGCACTAAGATGTCATATCCAACAGATTAATTTGTGTGCCAACAGCCAAAAACAGAGAGAGCAGATCTCAGATCCTCTATGCCTGTAAAAAGACATCTATTTTTCCACACACACAAGTAAAATGAATAAATGGGTAATATTCTAGCAAGCTTTTCTTCATGTTGCCTCCCAATAATCCTACCCTCTGTCTTCTTAAATATGCCATATTATGCCCAAACTTCAGGGCAGGAGTGCGTTTTGCAGTTATTCGGGGAAGTGGTAGGATGTGCAGGGTGTTGCCTGGATGAAGATACATACCTTTTTTTGTTTGTTTGTTTGTTTTTGACTACTCCAGTGTCTTAAGATGAATGAAAGGGTTGTGGCTTGTTCTATCATCCAAGTGAGGTGTCCTGATTGAGTTAGCTCCCTCCATTCCCTGACAACTTGCCAGGATGAAATGCTGCTTTTTGAGAATCTGTACTATGCCAAGCTCATTTCAGAAGGGATCACTGGAGAAGGCCCAAATCAACCTCTGCTCAGAACATGGCTGCCTTGAGCAAACAGGTTGTATCCACCAAAGTCTGATGTCTTCAAGGATGGAGATTTTCCATCCTGCCTGGGGCTGACCATGGGAATGCCAGCTACAAGAGCAAGCAGGGGGGGGGGATGCCCATCACAGATATTTAGGCTTTTCTTACTTCTAGCAGATGTGTGATTAACAGACATAAACAATCCCTCTTTTCTCACAGGAATATGGTTTGTTTGGAGACTAGAAGTGGATACAGCATCCACCAGGCAGTTTGAAGAGTAACTGAATCAGATGTCCTCCCTGAGCTCTGCAGATGGGGAGATAGTCTGCCAGGTGCCGAGTGTGATCCTTCCTCCCCTGTCTTTGGCTTTAGGTTCTGCATTTGAAGAAAATCATAAGCCAGCTGAAGAGGCCTCACAATTAAACCACAAACAGAGTCAGAAATTTAGAAAAGATGATATAGTGGAAAGAACTGGGACTGTCTAGCCTGGAGAAAAGAGATGGGAATAACTGGCAAAACTTTCCAAACCTCCACTACTATTACAAATGATAAAGAACAATGAGGTTTTTCTCTCTGTAATGAATAGGGTGAGAAACATTGATTTAAAGTGCAGGGAGATTCAGGTTAAGCCTTCCTGCAGCAAGGTGTGCTGTAAGATCTCCTTGAGAGCAGGCCAGACAGGAATGACATGCTTTGCTGGTCCTGCCAGCAGCGAGGAAACACCTGACCCACCAGTCCCCTGAGCCTAGGCACTCTCCTGTTTCACCAGGAGAGACATCTCTGCTGCAGGAACAGATCAGGCTGATTATTCTTCATTCAGGACATGAAGTGATCTATTAGCAAGAGCACATGGAGTGACCCACCAACTGCACAGCATGCTGACAACTGCCAGGACATTCACAGTGTGCCAGCCCTGTGGCTCATCCTCATCTTATCTCCCTCTGGTCTGCTGGCAACTGCAGCTGCGCTTGTGCTGCCAAGTAAAGCCTTGTCCTCACCTACTTTCCTGCCTAGCCTAGCAATATGGCAATCAGTGAGAGATAAATGATTTTGATGAATCTGTTCACTTCTTTTAAAAAAGGAAATGAATTTTTTAGTATCTAGTGAAAGAAATTGTTCGGCTTAATTTTCATTTTTATTGGCAACAGCCCTGAATTAATTTTATCAAATTAGACAGTGACCTATTTTAGCTGTTGGAGAGGGTACTTTAAAATGGCATATGTGATTTTTTTGTTTAGGTAACTACTGCTCTAATGTTATATTTGTCCAACATTGAGCGCTAACTATTAAAGCAAGTAAGGAGGAAGATTAACACTTTTGACTTCATGTCTTTTTGTTTCATTTTCACTTTATAAAGCAAAAAGAATGGAAGAAAGCATCAGAGAAAACTGTTTTGCCTGCACATTTTACAGAAGATACCACGAAATACAATGTCTCACAACTTAAAACTGTTTTTAAATTGTCTATCAAGTGTGTATCAAAACACTCACTTTTAACTACTATTTGCAAGTCTGTTGGTGTTTTACTTCCTATATATGCAGTATTCTCTTAAGAAACAAAACAAAAGAGAAAAAAAAACCCCTACAGCAAACACCCAAAAACCAGTCAACGAGTAATCTAGATAAAGACCAATGAGGCATAGCAAAGGAGAGGGGAAGCATTCTATCACAGTGGGACAGACACAGTGAACAAGTGCAGGTGTTTAGAAACCAGGGCAAAGAATTTTCTAACGTTTGGAAAAGAAAAACCAAGACAAAACAAAAGCAAAACAATCGCAACAAAAAGACCCAGTGGCTTAGTTTAGTATATTATAGCAAAAAATGTGCACATTGCTGTTAGCCCAGAGGGTAAGCTCTCTCTTAAGCCTGGGTAAATGAACATGTGAAAATTTACCTGCACAGAAAATTGGTGCATAAGTACTTTCCCTTGCATCCTATCAAATTTGTGCACATAAGTACATTACTGCGTATGAAACTACTTAAACAAGTAGACTGGGGACCAAAATTATGAGATTCTAACCGTGAAGTGGGAATATTAAAATTATGATTATGAAGAAGGTATTTTGAATCATGAAGAAGGTATTTTGAATCATATTGTATCTTTTTTTTTTTTTTTGTATTCTTTCTTGGGAGTGAATGGGGAATTTGTTCCAAGAAAGTCCAATCATCCTGAGAGACCATAGGAAGAATCCCGTGCTTTTTTTCTGATTCCCAGCCCACCCATTGCTTTGAAGTACGTTTGGCTGACCACTGCCTATCATTCATCATTAATCTTGCTGCAAACTCCTATGGGAACATCCAGTCCTCTTCATAGGAGAAGTGAAATTATTGCTATTCACAGGCTACAAAAGGAAAAAAGAAAAGAACATTACAGAATGTTAGTGCTCTGAGAATAACTCTTTTCTCTCCAGATAAGAGCTGTCCAACACCTGCTGGTTTACTTTTTGCCTCAAGGCAAAAAAAAAAAAAAAAAAAGCACAATAGATGTTTACTGGCAAATCAACAGCAATGTGTACCATGATAACATATATATTCAGAATATATATATTCACATAGTGATGTGACGTGCTTTAGAGCAATTTGCAAGGAGAGTATATAAATTCATAGTTACTATACCTAAAAGTTAATAACGCTACAAGCCAGGAAATAGTCACTAAACAAACTAAATAAGAAGCCACATCTCTGGGCAACCTGTGCGTAACATAATAGTGTTTAACATTCATTACCATTTTTCTTACAGTAGCCCATGTGTGTGGAACTTTACGCTGGTCTTCTCAAAAAGAACAATAATGCCATTAAAGTCTTGCCCCAAATAATTTGAAGAGAAAGATCCCAGACATCAATACAAGCACTGTGTCTACAAGAGATGTAATAAATATATTTGCCCTCACCTATATTTCAAAATATTTCGTTTTAGTAATTTCATTTATATAGTATACCAGTAGACAAATCACAAAAATCATTTTATATCTGAGGTTTCATAAATAAAACTTTTGCCTTTTCCTGGAGATCAGTAAGGGGTTAAATTATATTTTTGCATGCTTCTTGAGTATGAGTTACAGAAAATAGTGAGGAATAAATGTTTTGCGGGCCACTGTATAGACTTACCTAATTTTACATGGACATTTACTGGAGGTTACAGCCTGGGTCTGCAGGCCTCTAGCAGCATCAGAAACATAACCACAGCTTATGTAAGCACCTAAAGGAATTCCAGATTATCTGGCTTGGGTCCAAGTGTAGAACATAGAGATGCAATGCCCAGCAGCGTCCATAAACCCCAGAGCACTTCATCCTGCAGTGAGGGATGGGCCTTGTGTTTCAGAAGGAATCTGAGCAACTCCACAGCTCTACTCTTGGCTGACATCAAGACTGATCAGCTGGTGTTTTTTGACAATTGTAAATGGAATCTTTCCATATTTCCATATTATTTCCATATTATTTTGAATAAATTCTTCTCCAAATCTAAAAAAATTGTTCCCAAAGTTGCACATTAGAAATAGCAAAAAAACTTTGCATGTACTTTACACACATGGAAAAGTTTGTACAGATATGGGACCAGGAAATCCAAAGTGCAGGTGGAACTAAACTTGTTGAGGTATGTGAAAAATAACAAGAGCGGATTCTACAGCTTCGTTGGTCAGGTAAGGAGAGCTACACCCTCTGATAAATGAGAAGTGAGCGCTGGCTTCAACAGAAGGCTGAGGTACTTACTGAGTTCTTCAGCTCAGCCTTCACTTGCAGTCAGTCTTCCCATGTCTCTGAACCTCCAGCTTGGATCTGGGGGAGCAAGGTTCCTCTCACTGTAAGAGCAGAGAAAGTCTGAGATAGCCCCATTAGTCTGAATGTGAACAAATCCGTGAGACTGGATGATATGCACACCAGGGTGCTGAAGGAACTGATGTGGCTGACAAACCACTCTACATCATATCTGAAAAGTTGTGGCTGTCAGGTGAAGTCCCTGGTGACAGGAAAAAAGTAAACATCACTCATATTTTTAAGAAAGGTAGACAGGAATACCCAGGGAACTACAGGCATGTGAACTTCACATCTGTGCCAGGGAAGATCATGGAGCACATCGTTCTGCAAGCTATGCTGAGAAATATGCAAGATGAAAAAGAAATCTAAGACACCCAGCACACCAAGGGCAAATGATACCTGACCCTTCTGATGGCTTTCTGTAATGGATTGATAGCACCAGTGGACAAAGAAAGGACAAATGATTTTGTCTAACTGCACTTGAGCAGGGTCTTTGACATTGTCATATACCAGATCCTTATCACTAAACTGGAGGAGTATATTTGAAGACTAGACCATTCTGAGGATAAAGATTTGGTTGGATAGTTGCAGGCCGAGGGTCGATGTCAGTGGCTCTCTGTACAGGTGGAGGCTGTTGACAAGTGATGGCCCTGGGGATCCCTCTTGGGACTGGTGCTCTTCAACATCTTTATCAGTGACATAGCCAGTGAGATTGAGTGTATCCTCAGCAAGTTTGCTGAATACACCAAGCTGACTGTTGCATGTAACAGAACAGAAAGAAGGGATGTTATACAGAGGGACATGCACAGAGTTGAAATGTGGGTGCATGTGAACTCAATGAGGTTCAACAAGGCCAAGTGCAAAGTGATGCACCTGGGTCAGAGCATACCCAGCTATGAGAACAAACTGAGAAAACTGCTTGAGAACAGTTCTGTTGAGAAGGCCTTGGACATGCTGGGTGAAAACACGGACATGAGCCACAGTATGTGACTTCAGACCAGAAGGCCAACTGTATCCTGAGCTTCATCCACAGTGGAGTGGCCAGGTCTCCCTCTGCTCTGTTCTTGTGAAGCCCCAGTTGGAGTACTGTGTCCTACCTGGGTCCCCTAGCAAAAGAAATGTGTGGAACTTTGAAGTAGGTCCAGAGGATGCCATGAAGATGCTCAGAGGGCTGGAGCCTCTCTCCTGTGAAGAAAGACTGAGGGGGACAGATCTGGAGAAGAGAAGGCTCCAGGAAGACTTCATTGCATCCTTTCAATAGTTTAGGACAGATTATAAGCAGAAGAGGAATGATTTTTTCCGTAGTCTGATAGTGATAGGAAAAGAAAGGATGGCTTTAAACTAAAAACGGCAGATTTAGAATTGTCTTAGGAATAAATTATTTATTTGGAGGGTGGTGAGGCCCTGGCATGGCTGCCCAAAAAATTGCCCCATCTGTGGAGGCACTCACGGCCAAGCTGGATGGGGCTCTGGCCAGCCTGAGCTCTTGGGGGGCAGACCTGCCCATGGCATGGGATTGGGGCTGGGTGGGCTTTGATGTCCTTTCCAGTCCCTGCTGTTCTATGATTCTATTCTTCTGTGATCACAGTGTAACAGTTTTTCAAATAATATTTCCTCTGGTATCTGCTTGTTATCTTGTCAGTTACTTTCAGCCTAAAACTCTTTAACAAACTCTTCAAGTGGCGAAATCACAATATTAAATTATGTTTACTGAATCTATAAAAACTGAACCCAGATACTCACTCATTGGAAGTATAGGCTAGATATATCAAATTAGGCTATTTAATTCTTAGAAAACACCTCTGACATGTACAAAAATGTCATTTTTCCCACAAGTTCAGAATGACACTGACTCAGTGATGTACTGGGTACTCTGGTTCTTTCTTCATTACGTCTTAATCACCGTATGGATGTTTTGTTAGACTTTGATGATATTTAACGGTGGCTCCTGAGGAATACAGGAGCCACTGGGCTCTGGTCTTCCAGATAACCATCAGATGTTAATGAAGATGTATGCTCTCCAGGTTCCCCTCTAGTCATATGCATTTTTTACTACAGGCCTGATTACTATGCTGCATAATAATTAACTTGGCTGTGAAAAAGGCAAAGCAAGAATCCATTCTTTTAAAGAGAGACTGTAAACCCTGGAAAAATCAAGCCCAACAAGGGCTAAAGCAACATCTGAACAATCGTTATAGAAAAGTTTTTTCTTTGACAGAAACTGCAGAGAAACGTTCGTGATGGCGGAATGATTTCCTGTTGAACAATGTTTTGGAGGAAATACGTTCAGAGCTTTGTATATCCATATTCTGAAACACAAAAACTTCCATAGTAACACAAGGAAAGAACTTTTTCACCATCAAAGTGATGGAGCACTGGAACAGGCTGCCCAGGGAGGATGTGGAGTCTTCTTCACTGATGATATTCAAAACGTGTCCGGATGCCTACCTGCATGACCTATTGTAGGGAACCTGCTTTATCAGAGAGTTGGGCATGATGAACCACAGAGGTCCCTTAAAACCCCTAAAGCTGTGGCCCCCAGGTAAAACTTCTTTTAAATCTTCTTGCCTGTGGAAAATGGAGTTTTAGCATCCACAAAGTAAGCTGGTGATAGTTATCCCTCTAAATGACAAGAATGTAGAGATACAAGAAAAAGAATGCTAGAAGTGGGTAAATGTTTTTTTCTCCCTCCTCTTCCCCCACAACCTGTTTTCCCTAATAGAGCCATCTCTGGCAGATTCAGAAGAGAAACTTTCTGCAGGTAATAACCACTTCTGAGAATGGGCTGTGATTGCATGTAATGTGGCAATACAGGCCACAAAATTGTTTAGGGTCTGATCTTGTGAATAAAGAAGTCATCAGAAAAACTGTACTAATTTTAAGCAGCATACTATCAGAACCTCAGTAAGGCATCTGCAGAAAGAGTAATGCCATCAGTTCAATCGACTCATTTCCAGTAGAACAGGAAAGAAGAATTCTCAGTTCACTCATTGTAACAGCAAATAAATAGAAAAAATAGAAAAATAATTTGCTCAGTACAGATAGACGTTATGGAAGAATTCAAGTCAATAACATTTCAAATCTGGATGTTTGTGAAACAGGCTGTTGGCATGGTAAGTTTCCAATGTGCACACAAGCTGAATAATAACCTACTGTCTTCTATCATACACATTTCAGCATGACACCAGATGTGTTATTTCTGAAAACAAGTTTGCACTTGCTACTATGCAACTGCAATACTGCTGCTGAGATCGATCACTCTTGGAATGCCCGTTTCAAAAAAGAAGATGGCATCTGCAATGTAATGTAAAATCTAAATCTGTGCTTTTCGAAACAGTAGGTAAAAAATGTGCCTGTTCTTTAATACTACCAAATAAAGGTCACTGTTTCTAAAATTACCAACCATGAGATCATACACCTTCACCAGCAGTGTGAGGCAGCTCTCAATCATAAATAAGTGTGTTCAAGGGGAGACTACATGTTGCATTTCATATCACTGTGAGCTTTGAACACAATTTTGAAAGATTAAATCCAAACAGAAATCAGATATTTCACAGTGATAGCAAAGCTCACCTGAGCACCTGCATTATTTGTAAGTATTGATCTCTACAATTCCCTGTGTCCCTTTTGCAGCATCACTTAACTTCTCCATTGCAGTCACTGTGTTTTCTCCAAAGAAGAGAAAAGATAAGAGGAGTTAATGCAACTTTTCAAAAGCTGTTTTTTTTTTTTTTGCATCCATTTCCTTCTTCCACTAAAATTCTATGGGAATCTAGGAAAGCTCTCTGCAGGCTGAAACAAAGCCGTCTATGCATTTGTTTAAGCCTTCTCAATGTTGGAATTTTAGAACACATTATCCAGTAGATGTAAAGACAAGGAAAGAGCTTTTCACTCAATAAGAAATTGAAAGAGAACTTCATTTCTCTAAAATATTGGCAGAGACAGCACAGTTATTTTTACTTTGGCATGTTTAGTTTGAGTACCTTGCTCAGTGAGGAACAATAGTTCGGCAGTGAGACTGTGGGCAAAGTCACTTCTGTCTTGCCTGCTTTAATGATGTACATATATACCTTCTTAGCAACTTCTTATTTCACTTTGAATCTTCATGACTTATAAGGAGCCAAAACTGACTTAGCTCACTTTTAAGCCACTTTTTTTTTTTTTTTTTTGGATCACAATACAGTATGTCTTTCAGCAGACACAAAAGGACAGATATTTCAGTGACTGAGAGCCTACCTCTCACACTAGCTCACAGGAGTCCTGGCTCTCCTGGCATGTTCATGCTGGACAAAACAAGGCAAACACCCAGGCTCAGACACTTTACAGCTATAAGTACATGAACCAGCTTTTGCACAAAAGCAGATTATGCACACAAGCATTGAGGCAAATTTACAGACTAAACCAAGACAATGCAAAATCGATTTCACCACCAGAAATGATGCAACTCATCAAAAGCCATCCTAGCCTTACAGGGTGAGATCAGGATCAGCTACTCACTGAGATTGGAAATGTCATGTTTCACTGTGGTAAACAAGAAACTGAGTTTGAATCCATTTTTGTTAAATAATAATAATAAGAAGAAATAAAGGAGGTTTATAATCAGATGTGTGCAAGGAAAATCATTTTGCAGAAGAGCCAGGTTTCACAATGAGCCAAGGCTGTAATTGAAGAAAGCAGAATAATGAGGACATAGTAGAACTAGCACTTGAATTTTTGTCACCTATAATCTCTGCCAGATGTAAATACAGTCACAGAAGTCTTTTTCTCTTTGTTTTTCTTTTATCCTGGAAGAAGTACCATCATAAATCAACATATATAGTGGAATTACTCATTATATGTTTTTTTTTAAATTTGAAATTCTTCAGAATAGTGCAACTATTTCCCTTCCCACATTCATTGCTCATTGGTTTTTATGAAATAATTTGGACGAATAGTTTTCCACTTCTGGGTTACTTACAAGGTGCGAGCGTTTTATTTCTTCAGCATCAGCTTTTCAGTACACTTTCCTATTCATTCTTTCCTACTTAATCACTGACAAAATTAAGGTATGAAAATAGCATTTTCTATTTTCCCACTTATCTACTTTGTGAGATATATATGCATTTTTCTCTGAGAAATTTTAATGTGTTTCCTAAAATATATGAGAATTAAACTAGCAGAGAATTTCCCTTTCCAGAAAAAAAGTTGTAGATTCTTTAAAAAAAAAAAAAAATTGGAGAAACATAACAATTTCACCAAGGCTATTCTAGGAGAGTTTATTCAGTACGAGTATTCAGAACATTTGGGGAAACTAAGGAGAGAGAAAGAGCTTCCTGAATTAACAAGTAACTTGTTGGGAGGGCAATTACATTTGGCATGAGAGGATAATCTCTGAGTGACTGCACTTCCTCATTAGAGGAATTTTTCTTTTTGATTCCAGGCAAGACAGACATAGCACTTTATAAGAGATCAGTAACTGCATGCTTGTCATTTTCTGAACTGAGATGCAAAATAATTGTTTTTCCCTTGCCTCTGTGTCTTTGAAGCGCTCACTTCCATCAACTTAAGAATCATATAGAAATCAGAAATGAGAAAGAAAAAAAAAAAGTAGGAAATCACACAATGAAAATTTGTATCATAGTCATAAAATTACAGAATTACAGAATATTTAGTATTGGAAAGAACCTCAAAGCCCACCCAGCCCCAACCCGTTCCATGGGCAGGGCTGCCCCCCACCAGCTCAGCTGCCCAGGGCCCCATGCAACCTGGCTTTGAGCACATCCAGGGAAGGGGCACCACAGCTTCTCTGGGCAGCTGTGCCAGGGCCTCACTGCCTTCTGAGTAATGAATTTCCACTTCACATCTCACCTAAATCCCGCCTCTTTTAGTTTAAAGTAATTCCCCTTTGTCCGATTACTATCAGACTGCATAAAAAGTTGGTTCCCCTCTGTTTATAAACTCCCCTCAAGTACTAGAAGGGCAGAATGAAGTCTCCTTATAGTCTTCTCCAGACTGAACAAATCTAACTTTCTCAGCCTTTCTTCAGAGCTGGAGAGTTGCTCTAGCAATCTGAGCATCTTCATGATCTCCTCTGAGGAGCTGAGTTGAAGACCTTTTTTGCACTGGAACCATGTGCACTGCAAGCGTAGTCCTGAATCTGCGTTTGAATCCACTGAATGTAGTTTGTGTCAAGCATATTTGGTTTATTGGATATGTGCTGAAAACTTGATCATTTTTTACTTCACGGATTTTTATACTGTCTTTAGTTGACAGAAAAAAAATATTTTCCCTCCCTTCTTGCTGATTTCTTTGTCTTTGAAGAGAAGGTGATTCTGTCCATGGGAAGGAGCAGCAACACTCCTATTCAGCATGTCTAGCCCAGCAACCAGGTATGATAGCAGTTTGCTGTCTGCAAGATGACACAGGCAGTTCTCTTTTTAGTTGTGTAACTCAGCAGGGTGTGTCCCAACAGAGAACATAACTTGTATTCACCAAGTTTTGACTCTTGCTTTCTGAGATGGCCAGAACTCATAGCTAGTTTTCCACCAGTCTTTCCTTTTTCTGTTTTGAGCAGCTTGCCATTGAGTGGCTACTGAACAAAAAACAGCTGCCATAGCAACTAAACAATTTCTTTCACTTGACCCAATTAAAATTTAAAATGTCTTGTTAAAATATATCTTGACAGTCCTGAGAAGATAGTAAAAAAAAAAAAAAAGTTCATACATACAGGAGCAAGGGTAAATTTTTGATCCATAGAAATATCCATCTTAGAGATGTTGAGGGAAGGTAGAAGTACAGAGTTAGATAAAGACAATTAGGGTAATTGTAAGGCTGACGAATGGGCTTTTGACCTCTTTGAAGCAGAAGTGTTAGATGATGGTGCACATCTCTTCTTGCTCCCTAATTGGCAAGCAGAGATAATGAGAATCTTGCTAGTAAGTCTTCTATGTTTTCACTGATGTGGCAGCCCTTTCTATGATGGAGCTGACCTCTTAGCTTCAGAGCCTTCTATTCTGGGTATTGGTGAGTCATTAGAAACGTCTTTCCAGAGGACAGGTGAAAAATAGAAATTAATGTATTCAACAGTTCCTCACAGCTTTAGCACCAAGTTTTTCATGCTTTTTCGGCTTCCAAATCACTAACAGCCTTCTGCTGGTAATGCGGATCCTGGTACATCAACACGAATGTATCAGCAACAGTCTTTCTGACAGCTATGCTTCACGTAACTGTCAAAAGTAGTCCATCAGTTCCAAGAGCCTGACAATTAGACACCGAACTGCTTAGAAAAAAAGGATTAACTTAGCACTTTGTCTACTTTTTTTGATTGCAGAATGGCATTTGGTATGTGGCTACCAGCTCAGAAAGTAGCAGATGTCTTTTCTCATGTGCTCCTTCCTGAACTCCTAGGAAATCATACACGGTCCACACTTGTATCTGAAGTGGGACATCCAAACACCATCTTCACCACTCCTTCCCAAATCAGACATCATTCTCCTGGTGATACACTGTGTCTGATAAGGTTATCTGCAGAGCAGGGCAGAAGCAAGCTGAGGCTCAGGTTTTTTTTGCAGAGGTATGTGAAGGAACACAGATGGGTACATTTTATTGCAGTTTCTTTTTCTGTGCTTTCTTCCTTGGCTTCCAGGACAATACCAGGGCAGCTGCCAAACTCCAAGGGCAATCTCAATCCTTTCATTCTCATTCAGTGTTTTCTGGACATCCTAACAGATGTTAGGTTGCTTCATCCTGATACTGTAAGAATGAACTTATCTTGACTGAGCTCTACTGATTGTCTTTCCCAGGAAATAATGGCACTTTGCCACTTTAAGAACAAATTCATTTGCTCAGACACTTCTTGATCTGAAGCATTTTGTCCCCAAGACTTCCTTCTCAGCAGCCTTATCTGGATTGGAGAAGAAATTTATTTCAATTTTTTCTCCATTCTGCCTGCTCTGCACACAGTCTCACAGACCTCACAGGCAGGAAAAGGCGATTTGTTCTCAAATATTACAGAAGATGGATCTGGAATATAGCAAGCACCAGCACAGAGTAAGAACAATGAACTGCTTTCTGACTGGGATGTCTCTTGTGTCAACCAGTGATGTGATTAATTAAGAATTGTATCTATTCTTTTGTTTCAAAGTAGGGTGAGTACACATTGTATACAAACTGCTTCAGTTGTGAATACATAATCTCATTCAGGTCCATGCAGCTCTCCACATCACAGTTATAAGAGACAGACTTCATTTTATGTTAGGAGAATGATTCTGAAACCTGGATGTTAAGAACAGCAAGGGCAACAAAAGGCAACTGCAGAGAACCACAAAAAGAATAGTGGAACAGCCTGTGCTTCTTCAGTTCTTTAATCATCATCTGAGCTCAGTCTAAAAGGAAAAAAACTAATCCTTTCAGAAAAATTTTAGATTTTACTTTTCTAAGTATTTTTCTAATTCTTGTATGGTGTTTACAAAGTCTATATAATTGGGATAAAGGAGAGCTTTAATGTTTCAGCAATAAAACAAAAATTATTGTTATCATTCTTTTTGAGAGTTTTTTTTTTTTTTTTTTTTTTTTTTTTTTTTCCCCAGGCCTATGTTTTAATGTTTGATCAGTTTCTTGAAACTGATCAAAAAGCATAATAGCTTGTCTGATTCCACCTTTTTCCACCTTTTTCATTAATGGTGAAAAAATATTGGCTACACCCATATAAGAGACAAGAGAGAATGGTTTGTCCTACAGCATGAGACTGCCCACTTTTCTCAGATTCAGATTCAACATATGATAAACCGAAAGAAGCTGAGAAGGAAACATAGAGTACCCAAATTAGATTCAAAGCAACTTTAATTAACATCCCCTTGTCACATAATAAAATTATCTTCTCTTCTTAGAAAAAAGCATGTGCTGTATTAAAAAGGAAACACCATTACAATTTCAGTTCTATGAACATAGGATGGCACAAAGATGACAGAACTTCAGGGGACCAAAATTTTCTTGACCTTTTCATTTATCGTAGGCCAAGGATGGGGTGAAACAACATTTCATTCAGTTTCATCATTTCATCATTCACTACAATAAATGTTTTTGTCTGAGAATCTTCTCATCCTCATACGCACTATTCCAGTACCCATAGATGGCTCAGTTTGAGGCACATGTCAGGCTGCCATGAATAGAAATTCAGTCCCTGCTGTGATATAGCCTTTCAAACACTTTCACTGAAGTTACCAAGATGCGAGACACGGTTATTTAAAGGTAGTTTATTGTCAAACGAAGGGATGCTGATGTTATCATAGATAAATGGATTTTCTGCTTTGCTTAACTCCTTTTCCTCTCGTTTACAGTGGTGTAAACAAATACTAGTAGGTTTAATTACAAGAAAGGACGAATATTTAATGGCAGATAGGGAGAACTCACCTAGAGAAGCTGCAGGAAGTGCAGCTGGAATATGCAGCATATACCTTTCTGTTTCCCACTACTGCAGAAACCAAGGCAGCTTCCAGTCTTTTATTGCTCCTGTGGTTGAGGGAAGGAACATCACAGAGCAGCACTTAGTCTCCAAAACTGACCTGAGGCAGGCAGGACTTCAGCGTTCCATAAGGCACCTAGAGCCTTACTACTTTGTTTTCAGACAGTGAAGCTGGTCTTGAGGGACCTTCTCCATCTCTCTTTTGATGTATTCTGAAGTCTGCGTAGTTTGTCTGTGCTGCTGAAAGGTTCTGCTGTGGAGAAGGATCATAAACCTGAAGTCCACAGCCCCCTGCAACCTCTGTTGCTTTTGAATTGGATGCTCACAAATCACAATGCTATGAGGGGAGAAGTAATTTTTCCCCATGTTCTCAGAGAAGGCTCAGAGCTGTAGAACATCTGCTCCATGCTGGCCGGTGTGAACAGATGCCTTAAAAACTTTTGCTCAGAGCCAGCTCCTAGTAGTTTCACAACAGGCAGATATGCCAGCACAAAGGGAAATAAGCATCAGAGTGCACAGCCATTTCTGCTCTGGCCCCACATGGCCCAGCCATGCACTCCAGATGCCTACCAGAGCTGCTCTGCAAAGCACAGTGGTTTCAGGGGCACTGCTGGGAGGTGGCAGAGCAGTAGCATGAAAAGTGGCGTGAGTCCTCCTGAATGCAAACTGTGTGGCATTGAGATTCAGGGATGTTGGTTCACACTTGCAAGCTTTTTCCATTTAAAAGGTAAAACCCAGAATCCTGTGGGAGAAAATCAGCTAAAATATGTTTTCCTTCTATCTTTTTTCTGGCAAGTCAGCATGTGTCCAGGCTTACTGTGGGACAGGTGGCAACTGCTTTCTTCTCCACCCCACTGGGCTGCTTCTATATAATCTATCTTTTTTGACAACAGAACATAAACCACCTTCACAGCCATTGCTCTTCTGGGAAGGAAGCCACTCAGCTGTCATCCAAATGTACTTTATTAATCCCTGAGAAGCCCGTTTGCATTACGAATGATGACTAATAAGATTTGGATCTTTTATAGTCTTAGAAACTTCACCTTATGAAAGAGAATTAAAATTAGATTTTTTTACATTTCTTCTGACTGATGACACTCTTTTTTTGGTTATTTATTTTGTGGGTCAATTAAGGCAGATGCCTCTGTCACAGCATCAGAATTTGTTGATCCAAAGTATAAATTTGCATCTCAGATCCACCTCTTTTCCTTTATGTCCCCATAAGGGAAATGCCAAAGAATGTGAACAAGCAAGCGTTAATAGAATAATTTAGTTTGAGGAATCAGTTCAACAAAATGTAGAACGGAAGTTTGCACAGATTTATGCTTGAGAGGAAAGAAATATAAAATAGGCACCAACCCCTGTTTATATTTCACTTAAACTTCCTAGCAAGGTGTGTGCCATTTTTGCATAAGGTTTGCTTTTGTTTCTGGCCCAAATACCTGCTTAGGTAAAACCTAGAGGCACATTCACCTGTCTGCAGCCAACATTTCTCTGTACAAGCTCCCAGTTACTTATGGTGACAGTGGCAAGAATGAATGTAATCCTCCCAAACTTTTCACTGGAGAGAGCACAGGTTGTTTCCCTCTCCTGCAGGCATTACCTGTTTTTCTCTGTAATCTGAGTGGGTCAGTTCACTCCTGGATTCTCCTTCTAGTAAGGTGTGGAATGGATTCATTTACATTAAAATACAGTGTCTGTAGCTCTGACAGTGAGAACTCTTGTGGAGAAGAAACCATAGTACATACAAAACATGTAAAGGGTGATGGGAAAAAGATGAAGTGATATCTCCCCGCCAATTCATTCTGAAATGAACAGCAAAAACTTTCTCTGCAGACTGGCTGTAGCACAATACATTATCTCTTTTTATAGCTGAAAATCTGCTGATCTATTTCTTTTTCACAATGAACACTCAGCAGAGGTGCCACCTACTCAGCAGGTTCAGAGGTCCAGATCAGATAAATCTACAAGCTCAGATGCTTATTAATAACTTGTCCGAATTTAGCAACATCATTTAGATTAAAAAAAATAAAATAAAATAAAAAAAAAGCTGCAGGAACTTTTATGAGAACAAGTTCTTCACAAATTTCCTGTATTTGCCAGTGTCAGACAAGTCAGGATGCCCATGAAATAAAGCACAGTCTAACAATTCAGTGAGAGGGCCAGCATTCAATACTACTGTATTGTTCCTCCAGTTCCAGGAAGCATCATGATCACAGGCTCTCATCCTGCTGAGGGACTTCAACCCCGCTGACATCATCTGGAAAAGTATGACAGGGAGCTATAGGCATTCCAGGAAGCTCCTGGAATATATTGAGGATAACTTCCTGGGCCAGGTAATAGACAGCCCCATCTGGGGGATGCAGTGCTGGACCTGTTGCTTACTAACACAATTGAGCTGATTGGTGACATCAGGATTGAAGGCTGCCTAGGCTGTAGTGGGCATGCAATGGTGGAATTTACACTCTTGAGGGATACTAGATAGGTCAACAGTAAAATTAGGAAGCTTAATTTTAAGAAAGACAACTTCCATCTCTTCAGGGTTTTCCCCCCTGGGAATCTGTCCTTGAGGACAAGGGAGCAAAGCAGACCTGGAAGATCTTTAAAAAAACTTTTCTTAAGTCACTAAAGCTCTGTATTCCCAGGTGTAGCAAGTCAGGAAAGAAAGGTAAGAGACCAGTATGGCTGAACTGAGACCTGCTGGTCAAACCGGAGAGCAAGAAAAAAGTGTACAGGCAGTGAAAGCAGAGTGGTAACCTGGGAGGAATGTAGAGAACACACAATCATGGAATGACAGAACTGTAGGGGTTTACGGGACCTCTGAAGATCATCGAGACCAACCCTCTGCAAAGCAGGCCCCTACAGCAGGCCTACTGGTAGGAACCCAGGTGTGTCTTGAATATCTCCAGGAGAGAAGAATCCTCAACTTCTCTGGACAGCCTGTTCCAGTGCACCATTGCCTTCATTGTGAAGAGATTCCTTTTCATATTGGTGTGGAACTTTCTACGCTCAAGTTTATCCCTTGTCCTGTCTCCACAGACCACTGAAAATAATTTATCCTACCTGTGCAGCCTGCTGTAGGGGGCTTTCTTTGCAGAAGGTTTGCACTTGATGATCTCTAGGGGTTCCTTCCAACACCTACAATTCTGTGATTCTATGAGTCTGAATGTTGTGGTAGGGTAAGGGGAAATGGTTTCAAACTAAAATAGGGGAGATTTAGATTGGATATGAGGAAAAAGTCTTTTACAGTGAGAGTAGTGAGGCACAGGAACAGGGTGCCCGGAGATGTGGTGGATGCCCTCTCCATGGAGACACATAATGTCAGGTTGAATGGGGTTCTGAGCAACCTGTATGAGCTGTAGATGTCCCTGCTCATTGCAAGGGAGTTAGATGGTCTTTAAAAGTCCCTTCCAACTCAATTCTTATTCTATAATATATTTGCTTGCAATACAAGGACTTGGTTAAAACCTTGTCCTGATCTCTGATCTCCCAACATATTAACTAAGGAACATAAAAGAGCAAGGCTGCTGAAGCTATGCAGCTCAGGAATAGGTCAGATCCAAAGGATGACTGCATCTGAAATCTATGACCACCACATCTCTGAATTCTCCTACTGCCCATAGACATTTATGATTGTCAGGTGCAGCAAGGGGGGGCTCCCTGCAAATACTCTGCTAAAGAGTTATCTCTAAAAATAGTCTGCTCAGATGTTATTCCCAACCAGGTTAGTGAAATGGAGCTATTACCTCAAGACAATTTTCTGAAGAAAGAATGCCCAGGCAGATAGGGGGAAAAAAAAGAAAGGAAAAAAAAAAAAAGAAGTAAAAAATGGGAGAAACATTTCCAAGAAGTTTCTAGTGATCAGCTGTATGTTAGTTTGCCAGAAACCTGCATAGAGGGATGCCCATGTTAGAGAGTGCTGAGCCAAAAGACAAGCCATAAACTGTGTGTCTTGTGCTACAAGCCCCCATCTTTTTGCACAGCCCTGCATGGCTGCTCTGACCTTACTGAAAACAAGACAGGCCATCGTAGGATTGGCTGGATAATTTAAACAAGTGCTACGCACAGTCAGCTTTTGCATTTCAGCTGACTCATATTTGTATAAACACTGAGAGACTGAAGTGTTTTCTCTTTCACAGGCACCAGTGCTGTGAGCTACATGTACAGTATGGTGAACATGGGCAGGGGATCACTGGCTCCAAGCACACAGCAGTGTGCAGCTGCTTCAGCCTTCTCACAAATGGAAGCCCTAGGCTTACTATTATTAGACATGTATTCAAGGCTGAGCTTATCTTTCTTTCCCTTGAGGGAAAGAAACATCTGCAAGCAGGGAATAACCAGTACCATAAGAGTGCACCTGATAAAAACAGAGACTTCATGTTAAGCGTTCTCTGGGCAACATGTGCAGTTGTGGCCAGAGACATGCTCCAATGGCTTTTGCTCTACGTAACTGCTGGTATGTGCAGTGTTGCAACACACAGAGCTGAGATCAGGGGAACACTGTGATTGAAGCTGTACCTGCTTGTGTGTGTATGCATCCTTGCCTCAAACAGCTCACTAATTTTATAAGCAGAAGAACATGAGTTTTTGACAGATACATCACTGAAACGTAGAGAGATGGAAAATATTTATACAAGATTGGGTCAGACATCAAGAAATGTGCCCATCTGCTGAGTCCAAACCAGCATTTCAGCTGTTCTTGTCTCTCTTTCAGTGAATGATCTGGTCCTGTCTCAAGCACAGGAGGAGGTTTTTGTGGAGCATAATGCTGGCAGCTGCACCTCTGCAAGATTTCCGCTGGCCAGTCACAGTGGGTCACAGCCTCCAGTAGTGCTGCTAACAATATACAATTATTCAGACTTATGCAATTGAGAGAAAACACAGCAGGAGAGGCAGAGTGCCTCTGTAGACAAAGTACACACCATTTCTGAAACAGAGCTAGAAGCTAATCCAGGTACCTGTTAGATCTAGATGAGTTTTCCCACTCTTTCCAGTGACCTCAGTAAGAGTTAGACAGGGCTTAAAGAGCAGTAGAAAGAGAAATATCTTGTATTTCAACTGTGCAAGAAGGAAGGTAGTACTATTTCTCAGCTTGTCTATGTCCACTTGGGTAATTTCTCAGCTCTATTCTGTTACAGAGACAAATAATGAAAATTCCTGTCCTGCTTTCAAGCAAGCCTATGATTTCTATTGAAACATTCTGCATATTTCTGTCTCTCAATTCCTGCTGAAAAACTACTCCCTGTTCACTCCAGCATTAGCTCGAGGGCAATAATGAGGACAGATATCTCATGGAGCAGTTTATGCTATACTGCTTCTTGCACCACCTTTAGAAGCAGCTAACACGAGATCATCATCAGAGATAGAAGACTGAACTTTTGAGGTTGTTTTTTTCCCCATCCTGTCAGTTCTTGTGTTCCTCTGCAGATGGTTTGTAGACACATCAAATAAAATTCAGTGTACATAATTCACTGTGAATGTCCAGCTGCCACACAGGCAGTGTGAGCTTGCCACTGCCACCTAAAAGCCTATGAGTATTTCAGCTAGTTCACTCACGCACCATCTGATAAATATGGGCTAGCAATGACCAGTGCAGCAGGTGCCTAGAGCTGTACTTAATATAACTTTGTTAACACTCAGCTCCAACATCAGCTGCCACCATTTGTTAGTGAAAAGACAAGAAAGAAAACACCAAAAGGCACATGTGCAGTGGAGATAAAAGGAGACGGTGGGTTTGGGTGCAGAGGGGAAATACATACATATGTGTACATATAACTAAGATAGGAAGAAAACAAGGAGATGGAGGAGGACATGTTTTGTAGCTCCTTGTTAGGACAACAAGGTTCTGAAATATTGCCATCCTGTTTTATGAACAATGAGCCTAACTGACCACCTTTCATCACCTCTCTCCACATTTTGGATGTTTTCCTGTTTATCACACACAGGACAATGTCCTATCATACTGTGCAAGATGCCTTTTGAAAAGCACAGAAATTACTTCAAGTTCTTACTCAACTTGCCTGTGAAGAGACAGTGCAGAAGAAGAGGATAATGGATTCTTCTAAGCTCTTGGGTAATTGTTTCTTCCTAGATTATTTATTTTCCCAGTATTTCAGTAGGTCACAGAGAGATCTCTCGAGAGGAAGAACATGGCTACAAGGATGACACCATCCTTTTCCACAAATGAAGGATGTATAGATGCTGTACATGAGCAGCAAGTTGCCCAGGAGGTGCTATTAAAAAAAAAAAAAAAAAAAAAAAAGAGGGAAAAAAACCAAAACAAAACAAGAAAGAGACTAGGTTCCAATGTCACTTATGCGTCATTATTTCTAATCCACAGGTTACGGCAGACAAACATTTGTCCTTGAAGGCTGCACACATGGTGGTTATGCAGAAGAACTTGTGTCTGAAAGACAAGCAGAAGATAAAGAGAAAAACAGGTTTTGAACAACTTTAATTCAGTATGCTCAAGCAATTTTGCCTTACTTTTGCAAATGACTTAAAAGGAAAACAAAGAGCTTTTTTTTTTGCCACAGAAATGAAAAGGCAATTAAGAGTGTTTTTATTTTAAACACTGTAGCTCTCTCAGAGCACACATCTGCACTAACAATATATTTGTATGTTCACCTCATCTTAGAAAGCTGTTGCTATCAAGAAGGCATTGAGCCAGGTATGCTACTAAACCAGCAGAGCCTTCAAATAATAGGTCATAAAGCTAATTAAAAAATATTCTGAGCTAAACACTTACTTGGAAAAGTAGGAACAGTTGGTAGTATCTATCTTTCCTAGAAATACTCGTCTGTGGATATATTTTTGGATACAAAGTGCTTCCATGGTTTTGAGTCCAATTTCAGTCCTTGCCACAGACTAAGCTGGGGCTCTTGCAAGAGCCAGGAGCCTTGTATTTAAACTCCAACAGCAGAAGAAATTCATCTTCAGTGCAAACAGTATTTTTCAAGAGTCACAGATCTTTATTATGTAGCAACAGTGACAAATGCAACTGTCAGCTTAACTGTGGTGACAATTAACTAATGACCAAAGCCAATGGTAGGGTGACTTCCAAGCAGTTTGCTCTTACCAGGTGAAGAGCAATACGTGTCTTATCCTATCTCCTCTAGCTTTATTTTTTATCAGTATTTTCCCGGTGGTTCAAGCAAGTTTTGTATTCCTTGGCCTCTGCAGCAAGCATGAGGGTGCAAGGACATATTTCCTCAAGAAGTCCTTTATGCTCAGACCAATGTCACTTCCCAGAGGGTCATAGCACCAATACATCTCCAGAAGATCAAAAGTAGGTTTGCTATTACAATACCCAATATCTATGTACTCATCTCATACTCTCAGCAATGGCTTCACATGAGGAACAGGAAGGTTAGAGGTACATACCTGAACATCCTCGTTGGAGGCCAGGGATGGCCTTGCAGAAGGAGATGTCTCCTTGCAGGTCCTCCTCCCAGGGCACTCCACTAACAAAATGACTAGGTATATATCATACAATTTCTGTGCTCTCCAGAAAGCTGTTGCCACCACAGCACCATTGGTCATCCCAAACACAGGGCAACCAGGGCTTGCCCACAGAAATTTCATGCTCACATCTGTACTGTGCTTTTTCAGATCATCTTTAACACCACAAAGCTGCTCTATAGATCTGTGTGTCATTTCTAGCTCATCAACATTTCACGACTGTCAAGCAGAGCATGAACTGTTGAATAAAGAAGCTTGAAATGTTTTCCTTTATGCTTCAGTGATCAGTCTTGTACAAGTGGCAGTAATGTAGAAATATTAATTTGCCAGAACCAAGTGGGAAAAGATGAGCCTTGTGTCAAATGCTGTATTGACTTTTGTTCTGTTATGTTTCCCACTAAACACCAATCCTGGAAGAGGCTGAAGAGAATTTTTCATCTAGCTACTGCAAAAGCTATGTATGTAGGCTAAATGTTCCTTCATTCCTGTTCTTTATAAATTTGTGAAACTTGAGGCATTGGGGCACAAAGTCTCCTGGCTCTGAACTGAAGGAAACTGAAACTTCCCATCTTGCTCAAGGTTGTATTGTTTTTAACCAGCAGAGTAGTATTTTGCAGTGGCAGTGCCTTCTAGCAAACACACAAAAGCAAATACTTCTAGAATATGTTGCTACTCCTCTCAAAGTTGATGAGTGACTGCGCTTATATCCCTTTAATTAATGTCTTGCATATTGTAGTGAGGCTCACCACTCTTGTGGAAGCTCATTGGATTGAGTATGGAGCTTCTCCAGAAGCTTCAGAGCACCCAGGATCTGCAGCCAATTTACAGGGTAATGTGTTCTTTCTGGATGTAAGGTATAATAAATTAGTTCATAGCCTAAGCACAAAGACAGAACCCATCACAGCTTTCTGCAGTATACCTTTGTTCATCAGACTGCTGAAAGTTGGACACTGTATTTCAGAAGAAGCCAGAAACAAGGAATTTCCTATCGAAAAACTCAATGAAATGACATTTGTACACTCATCTTCACGCTGACAGTGACCAAACAGCACTTTTCAAATGAGGGAAATGTCAAGAACAATGAAGTAATACACTCTTTTGAAAAAGGAGTGGCAAAATGCCACAAACTTTGGACTATTCTCAGCAATGTTTTGCAGCCTTTGCCCATGCTGTCAACAGGTTACCACCCCCCAGAATTTAAGCTGATGTAACTAAGGAGTTCCAGAGCAATTGCTGGTGCTTGTTTATTGATCTTGCTGCATAAGGCAGGGTAAATACACAAATCTGGAGAAAACTTTCCTTGCTGGAACCATTTGCTGTCCTAAACAAGGAATCACTGCACACACTGTAATCAGCCGAGAATAATTATTCCAAAATCCTTATTATTTGCAGGCTAGGTATTTCAATCTCTAACAAGATTTTGCTAGCATGCTTATTCTGCTCTGTGGAAGTCAATCCAAAGTGGAGTTTCACTTTGGCCGTTTGGTCTTTGGCAAGTGTTCATGAACAGTTGCAAAATATTAAACAACAAGCTGTCCTCCCTGCCACATTTTCCATATGCAATGTAGTATCCAACTTTATGGTATTTTTATGAGAATGGCTTGCTTTTTTTTTTTTTTTTTTTTTTTTTTTTTTTGTTAAGTCCAGAGTCAAAAAGTGCATGAGAGTGCAGAGTATAAACAGGAATTTCACAGAAAAAATGTGCAGTATTACTATGGAGCGGAGGAGTACTTTCCACTTTTTGAAAAAGAATAAAACTAAACCAACAGTTGAATTTTGAAGGATTAAAAAGAAATAATATACTACTGCACTTCTCTCCTCCTAATTCTTTTGCTCAACTGAAGGAAAAAAAGCAAGTGTGAGGGCATTCATTAAGGACCTGTTATCACTGTGGTGCATTAGCATTTCCAGACTGAAGCAACTGCATTTGCATTTACTACCTTTCTTCCCACTCCCCACTGAAGAGGAGCAGAAAAGGAGATGTGGGCTAGTTTTTATCCACAGCAACTGTCATGAAAAGGAGATCATGAAGGAAGAATCAATCCCAGCAGGGGATATAACATAATAAGAAGGGGTCTCTGCTGCCAGAAGAACTGTACAAGTAATTGCATTTCTGAAATGTATACATCAGAAAAGGTGAAAGGCTGTGTATGAATAGGCAATTCCATACAGAGAACACACTGTCCTCCTTCCAAAAATATTTAAACATTTTTTTAATTAATTCTGTCTTAGCTTTTTCTCCTTCTTCCTGTAAGGTGAAAAAAAAAAGACAGAATGGGAGCAGTTGTTTTTTGCTTTAATGACCTTATGAATAGTCTCAAAAGCGAATTCAAATTACACACCATAGAATTACAGAATGTCCCTAAAGTTCATCCAGTTCCAACCCTCTGCCATGGCTGCACCTACCACCCATCAGATCAAGCTGTCCAAGGCCCCATTCAACCTGGCCTTGAGCACCTCCAGGGATGGAGCATCTCTGGGAAGCAGTGCTGGGGCCTCAGCACCTTCTTAGTAATGAATTTCTTCCTAACATCTAACCTAAATCTTCCCTGTTGTAGTGTAAAAGCATTCCCTCTTGTCCTAGCACTATCAGTCTGTGTAAAAAGTCAGTATCCCTCCTGCTTAGGAACTTCTCTCCATTATTGGAAGGCTGCATGAGGTCTCCCTGGAGCTTTCTCTTCTCCAGGCTGAACAAGCCCATCTCCCTCAGTCTTTCTTCATAAGAGAGACGCTCCAGCCCTCTGATCATCTTTATGGCCTCCTCTGGGCCCTCTCCAACAGCTCCACATCCTTCTTGTTCTGGACACCTCAGGCCTGGACACAGTACTCCAGATGGGACCTCACAGGGGTGGAACAGAAGGGACAATGCTTTTCCTTTCCCTGCTGCCAACCCGGTGTTGATGCAGCCCAGGATACTGTTGAACTTCTAACGTGAAGTCACAAACTGCTGGCTCATGTTCAGCCTTTCACCCAACAGAACACCCAAGTCCTTCTCAACAGGGCTGCCCTCAAGGAATTCTTCTCCCAGTCTGTACACGTATCTGGGATTGCCCTGACTCAATTTTAACACCTTGCACTATGCCTTGCCATTTGGTTCACATAGGCCTACTTTTCAATGGTGGAATCTTTCTTTCTATGGCACGAACTGCACCTCTCAGCTTGGTGTCATCAAGAAAGTTGCAGTGGGTACATTTGACCCCAGCGTATATGCCATTGATATAGATGTTGAAGAGCACCAGTCCCAGGAGAGATCCTTGGGGAACATAACTCTCCAGACAATTTTTTTCTAATGTGTCTCAGTTTTCCAATAAAATAAAACATGATACATTAAAATATGTGAATACATTAAGGACAAGTTACTATGAAGCCACCATACTGTGGTGGGAACAGACATACAGCAGACAAATTGCAGCATGCCTTGCAACTCCTTTGGCAGTATTGCAAAATGTGAAGTGACAGCACTTCTCAAATTGCCAGAGCAGCACAAAGGTGCACACTGATATATTTCTTCAACAGGAGATAAGCAAAGGAGAAATAATCTTCCCCATGCCCATGTTACAACAATTAAAAGAATTTTAGTTTGATTTCCACTACAATCTTGCAGAAGTCAAACAGGAGAAGATTTGTAAGATAAGAAGTGTTTTTCTAGACAACCCAGGGGCAGAAAAGTGTTCTTGAGATGTTCTCCCAGACAAACTATGTAACTGCGCAAAAAAATACCTGGCTGAAAATGGGAATAAAAAATGTGGGAGCCCACTCATACTCCAGTGAAGCCAATACCACTGCTTTCTAAGAAGTTAGTAGCCAAAGTGCGTACATGTTGGCTAGCAGCATCCCTCTGGTGCTGCCTCCAAAACAAAACTGCTGTGACAGGTGCCATCCTCAAACACATCCCACCATCAAGGTGAGCCTTGCAATCTAAACTTGAGAGTTTCTCCTTGTTCCACTGCTGGCAGACTTGCAGTGCCAATCTGCAGGTTTGATTGCATTAAGACCATTTCTGTATGTCTTCACTGAAAGGCTGCAGTACGTGCTTATCATACACAGATTGTTAGTTCCTTTGAACACCTCTTCAGAAAGGTTGTTGCAGCACCAACCATGACAAGGCCCAGATTTGGATGTGTTTCTCTGAGCATCCTTGCAATGAAAGGACAAAGGAGCTTTTGCAACAGGAAAGAAATTTCAGCTACAAATACAAAGATTGCATGCTTTACTCCTTGTAACTGGTAAATGAGAGCTCCTAGAAAAGATGGATAATTTTCTCAGCAGAATTTAGCCAGAGCTATGTATTTTCCCCCAGATCTTGTTCTTCAGCTTCAGCTGCACATGAGTTAACAAATGAAACCTCATTTGTTAATCTGCTGCAGGCATGTGTAACACTAATAGCTCACATGCATCTTTTACACCGTAGGAGTTTCAGTTGCACTGACTCATGCCTTGTCCAGAACAAATAAATTTGAAAAAAATATTCATGGGGGCATACCTAAAAAATAATGAGAAAGAAAAGAAACCAAAAACTTATGAAGAATATAATTGATGGAAGTAGCAGAAAGTTTAGAAGAATTTTAGAGGGAAGTACAATCTTACAAAGCCCGTGTCATCCATACAGAAGGCAAGCCAGCATCTTCAGTATCCCTCACTCATGCCTGGTATTTTTGCAGCTGTGCTTTTCAGAAGAACAGACAATGCTTGTGCAGTGGCAGCAGCGTGCATCCTGTCTGGAGGTGAGGACTGAGTCTTGCATGCCCTCACAGTCTAACTTCAGTGAAAACTGCTAGCAGCCTCAATTTTTATTTTTAATCCAGATCAGGAGGCTCAGCTGCATGGCAGTATCCATCCCCATGTATGACCAGTGATGCCACGGGCAGCAGATTTAGTCATGCTTTTGCCAGGAAGGTATCTGCCATCAGAGGAGCATGTGGGAGATAACTGCTTATCATAGAGCAGCTGCAGTACCAGAACTCCAAGGCAGGTAAGGAATCTCCGCCGAAGACCTCTCAGGCAGGGGGTCCCTTGGGGGTGTTGAGGATGGAGCCAGTACAACTTCAGAGCTTCTGGTTGTGCCTTGTGCCTGGCCAGGGTTAGTGGCTTATTAAAAGTATGCTTTTCATACCTCTTGCACTGCACTTCTAAAAAGACCAAGCCACATAGCTGAGCAAGTGTCACATCAAACCTGCATAGCTGTGCACCCTTCTCCCTGCTTTCCTCGCAGTTTTATTTTCATTTCCAGTGATGCCCCAGTTCTCTGCCTGGCTCCTGCACAGGTCAAGACCAAGAGCAGGCTGTAGGAGCATGGTCAGAAAAAGAATTCTTATACTTCTCCAGCAAACATAGCACAGAAGGGCTGTGCTCCTCTGCAGGGATGCTGAATATCCTCTAGTAATAGTTGGTATTTGTCTTTTAAAAGCTGCAGTTTCATTTCCTCAAATAAGAGAAACTTCTGCATAGCTTGCTTTTTAGTTATTTTCTTAGGAAAATCATTGTTACCAGCTTTTTTTCTGCCTGAAACTGTTTGTTATTGGTAGCTTCAGTAGGCATCACAGCTTCCTGGCACCCTTTAGAAGCCTCACAATCCTTCAAACCTTCAGGTTCCTTTTTTGCCTATTTTTAAACTGGCTCATTTACAGTTAAGGGAAGAACTCAGCATGAGTTTTAATAAACATTTATCAGCATAGAATATTTTCCCATCTATTCACACACTATTGTTTCATGTGCATGCCACCATCAGCAGCTCAGCCATGCAGTGGAAGATCTGACTCTCCCCTATTTTGTGCTTTCTGTCAATAGTTTGAACAGCAAGCATGAAGTTTGATACTTCTGTCAGGAAGCTGCTGCCTCTTTGTTCCCATACCTATCTTATCTGTGTCAGTGCAAACATGAGTACAGTCTTGCAATTAGCTGACTGGGACTAAAAATTGATAATTATACAGCAAGCTAGGCTAATTATTTTATCTATTCCAACTTGAAGACCATGAGCTACTGAGGCTGCAAAACTGAAACATTGGCATGGGACAGAAGCAATCAAAAGCAGAATGATTGAGAACACAGTCTCCTTAAATCAACTTCATTACAGAAAGTAGTGTTCATCCAGGCTGTTTTGATGCACTCACATTAGCTCTTCCTACAGAGAGGCATGAATGACAGCACAGCTTCTGTGCACGCATTGTGCTGTGCAGGGTGGTATCAGGAGAACAGGTCCCTGTGGACCATAAAGCAAAACAGCCTGCAGACTTCTCTGCATTCAAAATTAATTTTGGTATATGGAAGTGGAATCAAACTGATTCCACAGGCCACTCCCAGACCAAAAAAACTGCATCTTGCATTGCTCACAGAAATGCATTGAGGCAAATCTAGAAATCTAAACCAATGTTTCTCTGAACTATTATGCAATTATTTTTATGTCTGTGAAATAATGTAAGCTTCAGGAATTGCCCTGGTTTCCAAAGCCATGGACACATTTGGTATAAAAAGCTGGGTGGTAAGCAGCAGACAGCTGAATCAGAACTGTCTGCTAGATGTCCAGGAATATTTGGAGGAAAGGCAAAGCAAGAATGGATATGGCCACATAAAGCTGCTCTTCCTTGGTTCCATATCATGTGACTAAATACTGAATGAGGCACTAAAGAAGCTAATTGAATGCCTTAGCAGACAAACCATAAAACTTTGGATGCAGCAGTGACTAAACTTGAAATTCATGATGGCTTTCATTTTGTCTGTGGGTAACTATAGCTTTCATTTAAACTTCTTTTTAGCAGATAGCTAAACAAACACTCTCTCCCTTTTGGCTATTTAAAATCAACACCTTAACTGCTGTTCAGCTCTGCTACTTCCACCAAGAAGCAATGCAAAGTCTAGTTCACAAGCGGTTTGTATTGCCTTCCAGCTAGAAAGTAGAAAATACTTTCTAAATATCTAGACTATGTGATGATGAAGAGCAATTAGTCATCAAGAAGTCAATGTTTAAACACAAGCCTCACAGTGACTTAATCACAGATAATAAATCTACCATTATAGAAAGACAGCATTATTAGCATATCCTGTTAAAAAACATAGCCTGTTAAAAAAATAATCCCCTTTGCCTCTGCACTTTGAGTTTAAAGGTGATGGGGATAGAGTTCACAGCAATTATTTCATGGATAACTTGGGAATAGATTGTTGAATTTTTAGATTCTTTGGTTAGAAAGGCATTCTTTCTACAGACTTCAGTAGTGACTGCTCAAGATGCAGCTAACATTTAGCAAAAATATGCAAATAGAAACAAATGGCCCAAAAGCAAAATCTAAATCAAGGTGGGAGCAAATCCTGATGGTAAGTAACAAGACTGCTGTGGCAGGTTAATCTCTTTTCACGTAGGACTCGCATCATAAAAATTACTCAGGAGAAGTGAATTAATGTGCTTTTGATTGCAGCCTGGCATTCTGTCAACGGTTTATGGGCTGGTCCGGCCCAGTTCCATGACCAGCAGGGCGGAGGGATCTGTGGATCCGCGCCTCTGGGAAAGGGGAAGCAGGGGACCCCAAAATACTTGAAAACAACAGCACTGATCTGAGGTGGAACAAATGATTTTACTAAATATAGTATTAGTAAAATACAATGAGAGAGAGAGAGAGAGAGAGTCTGTTTGAATTGTATAGACCTCACCACAATGCTGGGGTGAGAAGTGCAGTCCAGTTGAGTGACTGAAGTACAGACGGCGAAGCGCAGGCGGCGAAGCGCAGACAGCGAAGAGCAGGCGAAGAAGAAGGATCAGGTGACCTTGCTTGGAGTTATATCCCCTTGCTGACCGCAAAGTCTCCTGGGGAAATGTAGTTCTTCTCCGACGGACGAACATTCGGCAGATATCAAACCCCACCCCCAGTGCATTACATGATGTTATGGTGTGGAATACTGATGACCAAAAATCATAAAACCATGACACATTCAGAGGAGAAATGGGCAATGGATTTACCTTATTTTAGCTAAAATCTACCTGCAGAGGTTTACTCACAGGCTGCTAATCAGTGAAGTCCACGGTCACTTCACTAATATCTGCCACTCTGACTTCACCCAGGGATTTAACTCTGACTGAGTCATGCCTTTTGATGCTACTTAGCACCAAGTTCAAACAGCACTGCACCTTAGCAACTCACTTCACATGCATGGGGTGAGCATTTGCTGCAGTCTGTGGCCTAGCAGCCCTCAGCTCTCCTTAACTCATCCTGACAGCAGCAGCATCAAACCAAAAAGTGCACCCCTATCTTCCCTAGTGGCACTCACAGGTCTACACTAGCACCCATAGACGCAGTCAAGAGGCCAGTTCACTGATATGCATGCGTCCAGCATGTCCCTTCATGTATGTGCAGTTGCAACCTACCAGAAGCCTGCAATCTCTTTGTAAGCCCTCTGTCCTTTCTTTCTGCAGGCTTGTGCCCCTGCTCTAGTGGAGGCAGAGAGGGCTGAGATGCAAAGGAGGCCTTTGCACAGGCAGCCCATGCTGTGGTGTGGGTACAACACCAGAACAGTGATGAGCATGAGGTATACAGCCAGAATAATACACTGCTCTCTGCCCTGTGTCTTCACCAGTATTAAATGTAATAATCTGATTTTAGGATAAAGTATCTTAACTTCTAAGTCGCAGAGAAACTCTGGCCCACTGTTCTAGCTGAATTTTAGTCTCTTTTCTAAGTTTATTGAATTTTGCTAGTCTCTGTAGTTTAGTTCTGGTCAACAGAAACATGTTCAAGCTGCCTAATTGATGTGTAAGCAACTTTTTTGCTTCTCAAGCTTTCTGCCTGAAGGACTGTACATGGCTTGTAGTCTCTCAGTACATCTCCACTGTCTGAGTTTCACAGCTCAGTACTGCCTGTCAGGAGCTAAAACAAACTACAAATCATCATGGCCACAGATCTTGTTTGCCCGCACAAAGCATATTCACCTAATCACAATAGAGCCTGATGTTTCACCCTGTCTGTGTCCAAGGTGTGTGGCTGAGCATTTAAACATAATGGCTGAGGTGGCAATTTTACTGCTGCCATAGCTCCATTAACAATTCCAGCCCAAAAAGGATGGGTAAGGTAATCTTGTCTCATGTCTGAAACCCTTAGCCTTCAGATCATCCTGTCATTTCTCTCTACTATTTTTAATAATTTACCTCAACTGCCAAACGTTATCATTCACACAGCATATATTAATAACAAACACCAGACTTCTAGCCTCTTATCAAAACAACAAAACCTGCTATGATTGCAAGTGACAAAGTTTTTTTCAGTAATATTACCTATGATCATCACATATTCAGATTTTGCAAGCATCAGATAGAACACACAATTTTTTCTCAGGTTGGAGGCTGAAGTACCACTGAACCTCTTTTTTTCCTGTGTCACTGGAGCACAAAAAAAAAAAAAAAAAAAAAAAAAAAATTCATAATGGTGGAACACTTTTTTTTGTTGTAATGACATTCTTGCCAGATTATGTCAGCTCAAACCAGTGGAAATATATATGACAGAGTTGGTTGCTCCACTCTTCCAAGAAAAAAATAATATTTTTGACTAAGAAATGTCATCTAAAGACATACACATGTTTTCCAGGGAGGTATTGTTCTTTTTATATTAGCCAAGGTATGTTTCACAGCATTTAGAAAATGTACTTACCAAGGCCAAATAAATTAGCACAGAAGAGTATGAAGTGTCCTCTTACTGTTTTTATATGAGCACAAATAACTTAGGCAGGGGAATGTGAACTCCTTACCCCCAATTGCAGCAGCCTCTTTAGAAAATTGTAAGAGCAGAAGAATGCAACATACACTGCATGAAAAGCTTGGATCAAGTTTATTTTTCAATCTCCAAGGCCACTTGACAGTTTCTTTTCTCTGTGTTTACTGATCAAGTTGGTCCAAAAGAACACATGATGCTTTCCACTCTCTCCTCTATTCCAGATTTAGATAATTTAAAGTCATTTATTCTTTTGCCAGTAATGTCAATTAACTCAGACAGCTCTTTTCCCTCCAAGACATTGACATGGATGAATTTAGAGAGTTCTCTCCCCACACCTTCACACTGTGCTCTGCTAACCAATTGATGGTTTCTACCATACAGTTACTACTCTGCTTCATGCTGGACCTGTTTATACAGTTTTTCTGAGGAGATATTTTTATCCTTTTGTTGTGGGAAACTAAATTTGTAGTCCTGCTTCTGTTGTTTTAGTTTTCAGATTCATTTGCTTCATTCTGCATTATATTTTTGGTGATGCTCCCCCAAATAACAGCATCCAATTTCACAAGATCACTATCACCAGATTTCATTATTTTACTCTTCCTTGTTTTTGCAACAAAATTATTGGTGAGAGAAATTAATAACACTGCTTCCAAAACCAATTCCTGTGCAACCTTGCTATGACAAATCTGTAACTCAGTAGTTCCTTCAGCGTGAAGCACTGTCATCTTATCCTTTTTCATTCCCACTTAACAAGAATTGCTGGTAATCTATGTATTCATTGTAGTATCACAGAATAGTTTAAATTGGAAGGAATCCTTAAAGGCCATCTAGTCCAAGTCCCCTGCAATGAACAGGGTCACCTACAGCTCTATTATGCAGCTCAGAGTCTTGCCCAGCCTGACCGTGAGTGTCTCCAGGGATGAGCCATCTACCAGCTCTCCAGGCAACCTGTTCCTGTGCCTTATAACCCTTACTGTAAACACTTTTTCCCCTTATATCCTGTCTAAATCTCCCCTCTTTTTGTTTGAAACAGTATTTCCCTGTCCTATCAAACAGACCCTACTGCAGAGACTGTCCCCTTCATTCATATAACCCCCCTGTAGATACTGAAAGACTGCAATCAAATCTCCCCAGAACCTTCTCTTCTCCAGGCTGAACAGCGCCAGCTCTCTCAGCCTGTCCTAGCAGGAAAGATGTTTCATCCCTTGTGTCATTTTTGCGGCCCTCTTCAAGATGTGCTTTAACATGTCCACATCTCTCCTGTACTGAGGACTCCACATTTGTGCTTCACGTGAGGTCTCATCAGTACATAGCAGAGGAGCAAGGTCACCTCCCTTGCCTTGGTGGCCACAGTTCTTTTGGTGCAGCCAGGATATGGTTGGCTTTCTGAGCTGCAAGGACATTTCTGGCTCATGTTCAGCTTGCCAGCCACCATTACCTGCAGGTTCTTTTGACAGGACTGCTCTCAGTCCTTTCCTCCCCAGCTCATACCAATAGCATGGGTTGCCGCAACCCAGGTGAAATACCTTGTCACTTGGCTTCATTGAATTTCATGAGGTTCACCTGAGCCCACTGCTAGCACTTGTCTGGATCTCTCTGGATGGCTTCCTGTCTCTTGAGTGTGTCGACTACACCTTGCAGCTTGGTGCCATCTGCAAATCCCACTTGTTGATGTCACTGATGTAGATATTAAAGAGCACTGACTTCTGAATGACATCACTCATTGATGATCTTCATCCAGACATTGAGCAAATGACCCCCATTCTCTGAGCACAATCTTGCAACTAGTTCCTCATCCACTGTATACTTCACCTACCAAATCCATATCTTTCGAATTGGAGAGAAGAATGCTATGGAACACAGTATAAAAGTCCTTACCAAGTCCAGAAAGATCATATCTGTTGCTCTTCCTTCATCCATTGATACAGTAACACTGGTTTGCTGTGTAGTTTTTTTTAAGGTGTAATTTCCAGTATATGATAGCCAGTATTTCATTTAGACAAAAAAAAAAAAAAAAAAAAAAAAAAAATTGATCAAATACAGAACTTTTACAAAAAACACGAACATTTTTATTGCTGAATGCTCTCAAATGAGTGGGACACAGTATATCAGAGATAAAAAATATGCTGCTTGTATAAATTTTCATTTAATTCTGACCTATTTCTCTCATTCTATTCTAGGGTCAGGTACAGTATTGGTACCATGTAACTCTGGTACATCCAACCAACAGCTGGTAATGTGGACCACCCTCTTCCCATGATCTAAAGGCAGTGACTCTTCCCCTGGAGTGGCCCCAGGCACACACCATTGCTCAGCAACAGCCAAGCTGTCAATGTGCTATTAAAGCTGTGTCAAATGAAAACAAGGCAAGGGGAGAGCAATGCTGTGCAGTGCTGACTCAAGTAATGGCAAATAGTTGTATGCATTTTGATACATTGGCTAAACACTGGGCTCTGAACAGCGAAGAGTATGAAGCCGTGCTTTCTGTTTTGATAAAGGAGTTTGAAAGTAGAATTATAGAATCTTTAGAGTTGAAAGGGACCTCTAAAAGCAATTTAGTCCAGCTCCTTTGTAAAGAAGAGGGACACCTATGGCTAAATCAGGTCACTCAGACTCCCTTCCAGGCTGGCCTTGAATGTCCAGGGATGGAACTTTCTCCAGATCTCTAGGCAACTTGTTCCAGTGCCTAACCACCCTAACTGTAAAAGACTCATAGGATAGATGTTCCATCTCTTGGATCATGTTTGTGGCATACTCTGGATGTGGCATCCTGTACTGAGGACTTCACACCTGGGTGCAATACTCCAGACGAGGCCTCACCAGCACATAGCAGAGGGGCAGGATCACCTCCCTTGCCCTGCTGGCCACACTGCTTTTGATGCAGCCCAGGATACATTTGTCTTTCTGGGCTGTGAGGGCACACTGCTGGCTCACATCCAGCCTCCCATGCACCAGTATCCCCACGTCCTTTTCAGCAGCTCTATCCTTTCATCCCCCAGCTTGTTGTGTTGGTAGTGGAAGTTGCCTCATCCCAGCTGCTAGTCCTTGCATGTGAATTTGTTGAACCTCGCGAGGTTCTCCAGATAAATATATCCTTCGCTTCACAATCATACCTAATTCATATCATCACTTTTTGGCAGTACACACATTTTGAATAAATATTATCAAGGATGAAGTAGAGTAAAATTTGGTCAAAAATCTCTGACAAACACCTGGAGACCTCAATAAGTATTGCAGCCACTGCCATAGAACCAGACTGGTGTGTTAGTTTTACAGATACATGATCACTAGTTTTATGTTTTTGTTCCTCTCTCTCTTTTTTTTAATACTTTAAGAAAAATATTCAAAATTTTAATGCTTTGTTACTTACATATTAACAATATTATATATTGTGTGATGGCTGCTCTGAAAGTATTGCCCCCTGTTTTATTATGTTGGCCCATGTCATCAGATGCAGATGTTGCCGATACAACAGCAGAGGTTGAACCTTCCTACCAATATCCCATTACATGTTGTTGCTACGTAACGGATGGCAGCAGAGGCAGTCTGACAGAATGGTGGCTAACATGGAAGTGCTGATGAAGTAAAGGTGTGGAACTGAATTCCCCCTCACGGAAAAAATTGCACTCATTGCCATCCACTGATGCTTGCTGAATGTTTCTGGAGGCCAGTGAACGTGAGCACAGTGAAGGAGTGTGTGGTACATTACAACAGTTGTAGCAGTGGGTCACCTTCACTGGTGCAGATTGTTACGAGTGCAGCAAGCAGGCTCTTGTTCGTTGTTGGGAAAAATGCACAGCTAATGATGGGGACTATGTTGAAAAAAATGTTTTCTAGCTGAAAATTTGCTCTATCAAACAGTGCCATTGTTCTCTTTTTATCTGTTGTAGTTTCCATGGGAATAAATAGGAGGTATTGAATTTTGGAGATTCCTACATACGCGAAGCCCAAGACAATTTCTATTCGTTCCATGAGGCCCAAGAAAGCCAAAAACTTGGACACCTGTGATATAACTGTAGTTGTTTGGAGACCTGGACAAAAGCATGTTTTTGCATTCACAAAGCACTGCTTCCAATTTGATATGTCTTATTAGTGTGCGGCTTACCAGTCCTGCAGTGTTGTGTACTAAGTCTTTCAGTATCCTGGAATGCAGATGCCTGACTTGAGGTTTTTGTATGTTATAATTCATTACTTTAATTTCCAGCTTTGATACTCAGATCTTCTCATGAACTTTCTGAACACAAAAGAGGTCATTAGCCTGTTAATCCTCCGATTATTTGTATATATACTCAGACTAAACAGACAAGACTTGAGTTTCAAGGCCAGGCTGGATGTGGCTCTGGGCAGCCTGCTCTGGTGGTTGGTGACCCCGCATATAGCAGGAGGGTTGAAACTTGATGATCATTGTGGTCCTTTTCAATCCAGGCCATTCTATGATTCTATGATTCTGTGATTCTATGATTCTATGATGCTATGATTTCCAGCTTAAGAACTTTGGTGAAGGAGCCAAATTCAGAAATATTTAATATCTTCTTAGAAAAACAAAATACAACGATTGTGTTTGTTAGCTGTTTCTTTTCCTTTCTTTTTCTTATCAACTCCACATTTACCGGATCAACACACCCAGCAGGAACTGAGCAGATTGGCTGATACCTGACTCTGTGTAAGTCAAGATGTACGAAAGTACTGATATGAGCAGATATCACTAGAGACCTCATCCATACATGGTCATATTGTTTGGGTTTTTTTGCAGTACTTGTTCTTTCACCCTTTTTTAAAAATCTCACTTCCTTTTCTGCAACAATAACATTGTTTCATAGTTTACTTTTGAGGAAGGCTTTGCGTATTTCAAAGCATAGATGAATATTTTGAGTCTAGAAATAGGTCCAGACATAAGTTTCGTGTCTGACTATTCCTAAACTTAGAATTATTTCAGGTTCAAAAAGCATTTACCCAGGCTGTTTAAACTACCACAGAGATCTGGGCATTATTCCTAGATTTTTTTTTTTCCAAATGTAGTGTAAGATGACCATGGAATCATAAAATGACTTAGGTTGGAAATGCTCACTCAGTTCCCACTCTCTGCCATGGATACACCTACCACCCATCAGATCAAGCTGTCCAAGGCCCCATTCAACCTGGCCTTGAGCACCTCCAGGGATGGAGCATCTCTGGGAAGCGGTGCTGGGGCCTCAGCACCTTCTTAGTAATGAATTTCTTCCTAACATCTAACCTAAATCTTTCCTGTTGTAGTGTAAAAGCATTCCCTCTTGTCCTAGCACTATCAGTCTGTGTAAAAAGTCAGTATCCCTCCTGCTTAGGAACTTCTCTCCATTACTGGAAGGCTGCATGAGGTCTCCCTGGAGCTTTCTCTTCTCCAGGCTGAACAAGCCCATCTCCCTCAGTCTTTCTTCATAAGAGAGATGCTCCAGCCCTCTGATCATCTTTATGGCCTCCTCTGGGCCCTCTCCAACAGCTCCACATCCTTCTTGTTCTGGACACCTCAGGCCTGGACACAGTACTCCAGATGGGACCTCACAGGGGTGGAACGGAAGGGACAATGCTTTTCCTTTCCCTGCTGCCAACCCGGTGTTGATGCAGCCCAGGATACTGTTGAACTTCTAACGTGAAGTCACAAACTGCTGGCTCATGTTCAGCCTTTCACCCAACAGAGCACTCAAGTCCTTCTCAACAGAGCTACACTCAGTGAGTTCTTCTCCCAGAATGTAAGCACAGGTGGGATTGCTTTGACCCAGGTGTGCACTGTGCCATCATTCAGTTCACATGGGCCCACTTTAAAAATTGTTCAAGCCCCTCTGGATGGTGTTCCTTCCTTCTATTTTGTCAACTGCACCACTTTGGATGGTCTAATCGGAAAACTTGCTAAGGGTGTATTTGGTCCCACTGTCTATTTCATTGATAAAGATGTTAAGAGCACTAGTCCCAAGTTGAACGCCCTGTGGACACCGCTCATCACTGGCTTCCAACTAGACATAGAGCTGCTGACCACAACACTCTACCTGTGACCTTCTAACCAGTTCTTTATCCATCAGTTGAGCATTCAAATCCATATTTCTGAGAGACAAGATGTGGTGTGGGACTGTGTTCAAGGATCCAAATCCATGACTTGCCCTTCCTTCGTCCATTCATACCATCACTCCATCATAGAGGGCCACCATGCTGGTCAGACATGATTTGCCCTTGGTACACTGGCTATCTTCAATCATCTCTGTATCTTGCATGTACCATAACATAGCTAGGAGGATATGAGCCATGATTTTCCCAGGCACAAAATTGAGGCTCAAGGTTCTGTATTTCCCCAGGTCTTCCTTCCTACTTCTCTTACAAATGGAAGTGGTATTTCCCTTTTTCCAGTCACTGTGGACTTTCCTGACAGCCAGGACTTTTTACATCGGAGAGTGGCTTGGCAACACCAGCCTGTTCCTTCAGGATCCTGGGATTCATGTCATCTGACTCAACAGACTTGCACACATTCAGCCTAATGGGGCGGTCTTCAACTTGCACAGCTCTTAAAGTAGGAAAGGTTTTGTTCACTTGACCCCCACCAGGTGGTCCAGGGACTCAAGAGGCATGGAAAGACTGTCAGTGAAGATGGAGGTGAAGATCTTTATGAACACCTCAGTCTTCTCCATGTCTGTTGAAACCAGTTCCCTTTCTCATTCATCTCTCCTTTGGTCTTTTCTGACCAAATCTGTAGAGTCCCTGCTTGTTATTTTTCACATCCATCTCCAAGTTCAGTTCCATTGGAAAGTCTTGGCTTTCCTGATCCCATTTCTGCATTTCCAGATGGCATCCCTGTATTCTTCCCAGGCTACTCATCCCTTCTTCCACTGCCTGCAATTTTTTTCTTTTCCCTCATTTTGATCAGCAAGTTCTTGCTCACTCAAGCCACTTACTTGCCTCTACTGCTTTATTTCTTATCCTGGGGAATGGAGAGCTCTTGTGCCCTTAGAAGGAAGATGATTATATACAGTATAAAAGATACAGCTTAAAAGAATACTGTTACTTAACTCAGTGTTTCACCAGCATTCAGAAAAGCTAAACAAAATTGGCCAGTAGAGCAGGCACTGTTACAGTTCAAATCCTGGGCATAGAACATGGTCTTACTGCTGATTTCTTCAGCAATATTTGTATGAACAGATTTGAGGGGGAAAATAAAAGTTTCAAAATAGGATGTTTTTCGGTGAAAAAAGTTCCTTTGCAGTGAAAAATAAAATATTTCACTTTAAAACCAAATGAGTTGATTTTGAAATTGTGCCATCATGAGTCACTGTAACTACACTCTCACATCTCTTGATCCTGTTCCCTCTGGGCAGAGTCCCCGTTGCCTCTACCTTATTATAGCATACCATGATCTTACAGCAAGAAATTTGAAAGACCTTGGTCTGGTGTATCAGATCAACTGGCTCCACCGAAAAATGGTGACGATGAATCTTGTGGTGTATGCCAAATCAAAATATTTTTTTAATGTTGTGTATTCAGTGCTTTTTTTCCAAACTCTGTTGAAAAATCAATATTTCTGCTGGATAAAATCATTTTGATGGAAAACTTTCAACTAGACCTTCTCCAAGGATAGAATTTCTCTTACAACACCTATTTCTAGTTCTAAGTAAATAACTAAGTCCTCAGTTCAAGAAAGTAGCTTGCATCACAGAAAAACAATCCCAATAAGCAGTACATTAACCTGGGAGATTCTGAGAAAGAGTCCTTCCAAACAAGAAAATACAAAACTACTGAAGACAGTAAGCCCCTAATCCTGACCCTAAATTCATGGATATTGTGCAAACAAATCTCAAGGAAAAAACATGCCTCCTAAGCAGAAAGAACTCTGCTGAAGAGTTTCCTCCATGTACCAGAAAATAGAGACTTCTGAGTAGTTCAGCTTTTGTTGTTGATCTTCTCTACTACCTATTCAATCTGCCAGATGATCTTTTCCCATCCTTATAGGCAGAAATGTTATTTGAAGATAGATTTATTTTTTTATCCAAGCTTTTCTAGTAGTGCTCTGGTATGAGGCCAGGACCATCTGGGGCCAGAAGGTTCCCAGGAAACCACACACTCAATAACTTGTATTATTATTCTATCATTCTCATCCTGAGAGGGAGACAGGCAGGTCAAAGTGTCAGCTTCAGGGCTTCTGTCAATGTTTCACTTCATAGTAATGCACTTTGGGCTATAAATGTGCAGAGAGAGATGCAAAATTTATTTCCCAATCAGCTAGGCTTGAGACGAAAATGCTAAGAAATAAAATGTATGAAAGAGATTGAAGTATTTCAGAAAGCTGGGGTAAAAATCCAACAGCTGCACAAAATAAAGGCAAACACCTAAACTACTGTCAGAGCATCCTAGTTCACAGATGTTTGTGTTTATTAGACCATAACAACACACAAGATACTAGACTAATTAATTTAAATGTTCATTCAAGCTATAATAGTGGTGCCTCTTCCAGAAAACAGCCTCAGCTGAGTGCTTAATAAAGAATTGTACTTGAATGAAATCAGCTGGGTTGTATTAAGGACCAACAAATATTGTAAATGAATCATCCAATTTTTCCAGCTTGCATATGGCATAGCATTTGGCTGTAGCAGAAGTACTGAGCAACAAAAGGCATAACCTGGCTGCCAGTGACAACATGTCTCTGCCAGACACTTTTTGTATGTGGAGTGTGTAATCAAGGCACATGAAAATTCACAAATGGACAGATAGGAGGTTCTGTTACCAGGAAGTCCTGCCAATTCCTGCTGAAATCTGGACACTTAGCGCATAAACCTGTTTGACTACCTGATTATCTCCAAGGCTCAGAACAATCCACGTGTGCATAGCAGGGGCATTTTGAACATACAGCTCTCTGAAATCTCCTGTGTGCACAGGAACCAGTACGGTCCCCTTATTCATGGCAAAAATTTAAGTTACCTGGATTCTGATTCAGTGAGAATAGGCAAGCAGCTGCCTAATATTTGACTGAGGGGTTTGGATAAGGCAGCAGATACCTGATATGTTTAAAAAAAAAAAAAGGAGCACACTGAAATCCACCTTACATAAGCAAACCTCAGAAAGAAAAAGCATAGTGACAAGGCAGAGTTTACACACACATAACACCTTTGAGGCACTGAAATCAGTATTTTTAGTCCTTTTGCTCACAACCAGCCTTACAAGGATAAAATCCTATGCGTAATTCCCACAGCAGCACACTGCCCTGAAAACAGTTTCATCTGGCTGTTGTTTCAGTTATTAAGATACCAACATCAGGGCTGCTCCCTGTCCCAGCCCTGGGGGGGCTCCCTGGCTACCCTTCTTGTGTCTTCCCTCATCGCCAAATCTCTGTTCCTCCTTGAGGATCAGTCACCTGCAGCTAAAGCTACGTAAATTACTGCCTGTCTGTGTCAGAAAAGACAGACAGAAAAGTATTTGTGATTCCTGGTACAAAGCAGAAAAAAAAATAACTTGCCTCTATTTGGCCTATCATCTGAACACATAAAGTTGCGAAGGTCGAAATGCCACCGTACAACTTGCACAATCTGCAACCTTGCTCAAGAGAATAAAAAACAGAATAATGAAAAAATAACAAGATGGATTAACATGAACCAAAAGGACAACCTTTCAGTTATCCAAGTGAGAATGTGCTAAGCACTATGCACAGCACTGTCTTCACGTTTATTCCTAGCGTGGAAACTGCCCCACAGCCTTCCATCACTGCCATGTGCTGATGGTCCACTAGCACTGGTGGGATATCCTGCCTCCACCAACATCACCCTGCAGCTGCAGTGCCAAACACCACAGAGATCCAAGCAGACTGATGGGCACAGAACATCATTAATCTTTGATCCTTTCTGCTTCAAATTCTCAGGCTGGTATTTACCAGTGATCAAATGGCATCTAGCTGTTATATTTTTTCAGCTGGCAAGCAGCATGGAGAGCTAACACTAGCTCGACAGCTCAAGACAAGTCCCACGATCCACTTCACACAATCAGCAGGAAGCCTGATGTTTGCCTTTAAGGTATGTTGTTTTGTTGGATGGAATAGAGCCTAACAGTGCAATTTGCTTGAAAAAATCAGAATTCACTTTGAATAACTTATGTGCTGCTTGGAAACCAGACATAAATTCTTCGAGTAACTTTTGCCATTTTCAGCCATGCAGTGAAAAAATAAAAGTGATTGTACATGAATATAAGAAGGTCAATTCATTTGCACAAAGTGAATCACAGCTATCTCTTTTTTCTCTCTCTCCCCCGCCCAGATTGTTGGGTTCTCCTATTCTCAGATGTACATCATTACTGCCAATTACTGCTCCCACCCTGTTGCTTTTTTCCGTTCTCAGAAACAAGACTACAGAAGTATGAGCTGGGATACTGTGCTTCTGACACAAAACAGAAGACTTGCAGCTCTTAAAGACCTTTAAAAGAAATGCAAACGAAGAGGATCTGGGTCTGGTCTGTTCCCTGCTGCAGCAGGGAAAGAGAGGCAGTGGCAGCACTGGGCACAGCTCTTGCTGAATTTATTCTTCTCCTTGCTCGTTCTGCCCATTTTGGGAGAGTGGGACTGCAGTGGCCATGACCACATGCAGCTTCCATCATCAAAGCATATTTTCGGAGCTATTCTGACCTGCTTCCCCATGCTTGGGAATTCAGCCCAGAAAATTAGTACAAATTAGCACTTAGGTGAGTAAAGATCCTGGCAAGAACTAATACCAATGCAAACATTTTCTCAGTAAGGCTGTCACCAGCTTTCTTGCTGGAAGGCATAAAAATACAAATAATTTTGCTTAAGCTTTGACTTAGAATATATTTCTTCCCATGTGCTGTTGTCTAGTTGTTCAATAGCCTGCACTACAGCTGCTACTTACCTCTGGTGCACATTGTGAAACAAACTGAACTGGATTTCCAAAGTGTTTGTTTTAACAGCAGGCATGTATTCTGCAACCCAAACCCTCACCAGAAGCTGGAATAAATTGCTGTACACATTATGTTTTAAGGAGATGATACAAAAAATAGCTTAAAGCAACACAAGCCTTTGTATAGCTATTCAAATTCTTAATAGAGCTACCAGGCTGTCCAAATTAATATCTTACACTCCTTCCAAATGAACTATAAATCACACTTATCAGGAAGGATCAGACAAGCCACAATGGAAATATTTGCAAAAGTCATAATGTTACATTAAAGGCATAACTAGCCCATAAGTCTGTTCTCTCTCTCTCTCTCTTTTTTTTTTTTTTTTTTTTTTTTTTTTTTTTTTTTTTTTTTTTTCTCCAAGCTTTTTTTCCCAATTTTTCTTTTTCTTTTTCATTAGGAGGCTGGAATTCCATCTCTGTGTCTCTAATTAGTGCAGCATGAATGAGGTATGTGGTATGTGAGATCGCTGCTGTATGGAAACTACTGAAATCTCCAGGCAAAACAAAGTGAGTTAATCTTAATTCTTGGTTTCCTGGCTGTTGTTGATCTAGATTGATCCACTAAGGTTATTTTAGCAAGCTTCTCAAGTACATTTTCTTTCCTTTTTTACTTCATTTTAAATGTTTAACAGCCTTTCTAAGCCAATGTTGCTGATGAATAAGTTCTAGTGTGTTCTATTCAGCCCTGAAAAACAGTGTTCTTCTATGCCTTACTTTTCTGTGTCTCCAAAATATTTCAGTTCAACTTCTACTGTTTTTTTCCATGCTATCTGCCCTTCTGAATGCTAAATCTATTTCTGACTTTCTTGTTTGGTCTGCAAGTACAGAAGCAGATCCCAAATCTCCAGACTGTAACCCCACACACCCATAGCTCACGTGATTAGTGATGTGAAGCTTCAAAGGAAAACAGCCCACATGCACAGTCCACAGGCTGACTTGCAGACTAGCAAAGAGTCTGGTGGCACAAAGGAGCTCAGCACATCCAAGTAAAGGCAGGGTACAGGGAATCTGAGGGATTCCTTCCCTCCGGCAGTTCTGGCAAAGATCCCTCAGAGCAATGGACAGAAACCAGGGCAGGCTTGCTGCTGTGGATATGGAAGACCTTCCAGCATTATAATAAAAAGTAATAATGCACTATCAGTGTAATATTGTGCTTTGGGAGACAGTCGACTTCCTTAGAAATGTTGCTGCTATACTCTTATACTGCCAAGGAATTTTACATACTTTTCTTTTAAAAAGAGCAATTTTTCTAGTAAAAACAGCCAATTTGTTCACTTATGATTTGCAACAGTTTTTCTTGCAGGTGAGATCATGAAGACTTATCTTCATGCAGGACAAAAATGGACCCTCTGGGACAATGGTCTCATACATCCAGCACAGAAGGAAGGAGATGTGTGCATGCAGCAAGCTGATATCACACGATCAGCTCCCACAACACCAGCTTCTACATGAGAAAGTAGCTTGAGCTGGGAGAGTCTGGACAATCTGGCTGGGAATCAGCCCACTGCTGAGCAGAAGGGACCTTAGCCCACAAATATATATTGGCCTCATGAAGGAGTTTCCCTAATTTTTAACCAAAGCTCATTTCATGGGAGAAGTGGCAGTACAGTTGCAAAATATTTAGTTATCCTTCCTCTTCAAAGAAAAAAAATAATTAAATTAATTTAATGGAACTTGCATTAGAGTGCAAAAATTGTGGGCTATGGTTCATTACCTGTTGGAAGAGTGCTAGTTCAATAATCCCACAGCCCAGAGCTGCTGATACAACAGCCCTCAGCTATCCTCAGTGGCAAGCCATAAAAATTCTCCCATAACTCAAACCATGCTGTAATAATGTGACACGGTACAGGACAGCACGCTGGACCAGCCACTGGGAAAAGTCACTAGCTTTGTCTGTCAGATCTCCAACAGATATTTGGGCAACTTTCCTTTGGAAGGCCTTCGCTTCTCAGTGCCCTTGATGGCAATGCAAATTGAAGCACTGTTATCTTTTGATCTGGCAATCAAACAGGTTGAAACAACAGCAGTAAATTGTGTGGATTTCTTCCATAGAGGGGATTTAAGCTTTGAACTCTAATTATGACCATTTAATTGGCAATGATGTTAACTGTTTCACAGCTCAAGTTAATTCCCGGGGTGAGCACTCGTTTGTTCATGCAAGACGCATCTGAGTAAACTATGTTGCCCTTGTTGCCTGAAAAGATGCAAACACATAGTAGCAGTTTTTAGTCTAGGTTACCAGGAAAACAGCCCACAGGCATTCACAGCTCATCCTGGAAAAGAGATTCTAGAATTCAGGATTAGAATCACAGAATGGCTTGGGTTGGAAGGTTCTTAAAGCCCACTCAGTTCCAGCCCCCTGCCATCGGCAGGGCTGCCCCCCACCAGCTGAGGCTGCCCAAGGCCCCATCCAGCCCAGCCTTGAGTGCCTTCAGGGATGGGGCACCACAGCTTCTTCTGGGCTCCCTGTTCCTGTGCCTCTTCACCTTCATACTGAATAATTTCCTTCTAACATCTAACCTAAATCTACTGTTTTAGTTATAAAGCCACTGTTGTTGTCCTATCACTACATTCTCTGAAGAAGAGTTCATCTCCAGCTTTCCTATACATCCTTTAAAGATACTGGAAGTCTGCAGTGATGTCTCTCCGAAGTTTTCTTCAGACTTCAGAGCCTTTCTTCATAGGAGAGATACTCCAGCCTTCTGAGCATCTTCATGGCCTCCTCTGGACCTGCTCTAAGAGATTCACATCTCTTCCTTAAACATTCAAGAAGTGTATTGGGCATCATAGGATGCCATTTGTTCACATATTGTATGTTGCAGAAGAGTATTCTTTTATCCTGTTTGGAGTAGAGTAGCTATAATCTAATGACATTCCCTAAAACATTTATATATTCAGTAGTATCTACTTTGTCATTTCACTGCTCTGTTGATTTATACACCTGGTAATAAATGTATTATTTTACAGAATCTCAGAATCATAGGTGTTGGAAGGGACCTCTGGAGAACATGTAGTCCAGCCGCTCTGCTGAAACAGGTTCCTATAGAAGAAAGCATCCAGATGGGTTTGGAATTTCTCCAGAAAATGAGGTATTCAAAGGAAAGCTTTTCCTCACATTTCTGCAGAACTTTCTTTTTTCCAGTTTGTGCACACTCCCCCTTGTTCTGTCACCGTTGAAAAGAGCCTGGCCCCATCCATTTGACACCTGCCTGTTAGATATTTATAAACACTGGTAAGGCCTCCTCTCAGTTTTCTCTTCTCCAGACAGAACAGTCTCATGTCTCTCAGCCATTCCTCATATGGGAGATGCTCCAAAACCCTAACCATCTTTGTGTTCCTCCACTGGACTCTCTCTAGAAGTTCCCTGCCTTTCTCAAACTGGGAAGCCCAGAATTGAACAAAGAACTCCAGAAGAGGTCTCACCAGGGCAGAGTAGAGGGGAGAAGAATCTCTCTTGACATCTTGGACACGTTCTCTTTAATATACCTCAGGATACCATTGATTTTCTTGGTTACAACGGCACATTGCTGGCTCATGGCCAACCTGCTGTCTACCAGGACACCAAGATCCTTCTCTGCAGAGCTCCTCTCCATGAAGTCAGCTCACAGCCTGTACTTACGCATGCAGTTATTCTTCCCCAGGTGTAGGACTCTGCACTTGCCTTTGTTGAATCTCATCAGGTTCTTTCCATCCCATTCTCCAGCCTGACCTGACCTTAATGAAAAGCAGAAGAGCCTTCTGGTGTGTCAGCCACTCCTCCCAGCTTTGTATCACGAGCAGCCTTGCTGACAGTGGACTCTGTCCCATCATTCAGGTCACTGATGAAGATTTTGAACAAGATTGGGCCCAGCACCAGCCCTTGGGGAACACATCAGCTACAGGCCTCCAAGTAGACTTTGTACTGCTGATTACAACCCTCTCAGCTCTGCCAGTAAGCCAGATTTCAAACTATTAGTTTAATTTGAATTTATATAAAACGTTAATAAATGAATGCCTTAACCTTCACCCTACTGACTGTAACATAATTAACTGGACTATAATTTGCTTTCAAAGCAACCTGTAATCTAGAGGCCAAAACTGAATGAATTATTTTGTTTAATACACAATTTGAGATGTTTTCACACTCAAATAAAGGCTCAGCCTGCAAATAATCATGCTGCAATTTAGTTATAATACAGCTGCTGTAAGCTCATCTGAAGAGTGCTCACAGAACAAAAGACTGTAGAAGCTATCTATAAAGGTAAGACTGTAGTTTGGATTGTCCTCCTTATCTTTGTTGGTTTTCACAACTTAACACTTTTTAAAACAGGACAAGAGCTTGGAACTTGCAATCAGCAAGATCTGACATGAACGTTAAACAATTTTCTGATACTATGGGCAGTCATTTAATCCCCTCATATACTCATGTCTCGCTCATCTGCTTCTGCGAATTTCCTAGAAATCACTGTTTCAACTTCAGCTCTGGTTATAATTCAGACCTCAGAGGACTTCACAGTTGAAAGATTCATATTCATACTTATAGATATTATTTCACATACAATCACATGATCATAGGTGTTGGAAGGGACCTCTGGAGATCACTGAGTCCAATCCTCTGCTAAAGTATGTTCCCTACAGTAGTACAGGAAAATGTCCAGGTTTGTTTCAAATATCTCCAGAGAAGAAGACTCCACAGCTTCTCTGAAGTCCTGTTCCAGTACTCTGTCACCTCAAAGTAAAGAAGCGTTTCCTCATTTTCCAATGGAAATTCTTGTGTTCCAGCTTCCTGCATTTTCTGCATTTGCAATTGACTGCCACCTTTTAAATTAAGTCTGCATTTATATTTATTATTATAATGAGATCACAATGTACTGAATGCTCTCTCCTTCTAGCAGAAGAAAGACTCTGTAATTCCAAAAAGGATTTATTCATTAAAATACTAATAAGCAGTTGGCAATTTCAAGAGACTGATTGAATTTTCTACAGAAAGACTACTGTCCTCATTAAATACATTGCCAAGTTTTGTTGGATCACTTTACGCTTCACTTCAGCTCTATCTTGAAACTTTTCTGCAAGTCATCTTACAAAGCCCAAGACAAAAAGAAATTTCCTACACTTTCAAAGTACAGTAGTAACCATATGCAATTACTGGAAGCAATGACTTGTGTTGCCCTTCAGTGATGGACTAGCAAGAATCTCACTTTACTTTCAACTTAACTGCAATGGTTGGTATTTTCTGGCAGAAATGCGGAGGTATTTCCAGAGGTTATCTTAGAAATTCGGATGTAGACCTAGAGAATGCTTTGTTTTGGACCATGGGCATTTCAATAGAGCTTCATGAAGCTTGCTAGTAATTAAAACTGGGCTAAGCAGGAATGGCACACTTCAGCTGTGTGAGAGAGAGAGGCAACAGCCACATCTTCTTACATCACCAGTGGATTACTGGGACACCTGGATGCATAGTCAGCACAGACCCATCCCAGCATGGAGCAGAAACCAGCCATGCCTCTTTCTTGTGAGCCGCTTTATGATGTCCTCGTAAAAGCAAGTCTTCAGAGTGTGCCATATGTATCTTTTATCTCAATCCTATGCAAAATCAGTATGGAAACCACAAGGATGGCATTCCAAAATGTTGGTCATTCTTTAACTGCACCAGTCATTTGCCAGCATATCTCACACAGCCTTGGAAACTAGTTATACAAGTTCTCTTACAGGCATCTTGTACAGGAGATCAGCTGAAAAAATAATCAGTGCCTTCCAGCTGTATGCCAGCCTCTGGGTTGAACACCAAAGTTTGGGATTACTTTATTGATCTGTTAACCTGTTGATGCAACAGCTGTAAGTGATGAACTGTGCATAATCGCTAAGCACTGTTGCTGTCCCTTCAACAACCCTTGCCATAACTGCTTCACACAAGTATGTCTGTTCATAGTTGCCATGTTTATTTACACTAATTTCTGTTTTTAGGCTTATTAAGCTCCCACAGATACTCACACTACTTCTTTCATATATGAAGATCCATAGGGCTCTGCAAAAATTCTTATGGTGAGCTGAAAACAAGCCTGGAAGCTTATATTTGGGTGTCAGTAACAACACAAGGAAGAGAAGTGGCATGACTTCATGGAATAAAGCACAAATCCTCAGTCTCCTACAGAAGGCCAATTTGGCCCTCATTTCGGGAGTTGTGGTTACTGTTCTCTGTAAACTTCTCTCTTTGCTCAGATTTTTCAGTTTCCTTAATCCATTCTAACTAAGGGTGGTTAGTAGAAGGCATGGATGTATTTTTCTGTCCAGTCTTCTGCTGTGTATTCCACCCCTTCTGCTTGTAAATGCATTAGTAATCATTTACCTGGAGAGTTACCCAATTCAGCCTCCAGAGCCAACTGACAAGCAGCATTTTTGCAAAGGTCAATTTTCAGCAGGGGTGATGATCTGGTCTGGGTGACCGTGCACACTGCCACTGAAGCATGAGCAGTGAGCTATTCCAGGCAGGGAAGCAACAATAGCTCTCTGACTAATACAGCCATAAAAATGTCTTTTATATTTCTCATATAAGAATTAGATGTAAGTGGCTAAAAAACAGCTGGTGACTGACAATTTATATTTCCACCAGATTTTTAAAGTAGAACATGACTAGGTACAAACATGCTTGATTTTGAACAGAACGATCCACAGCCTTTCTCAGAATCACCAAGGTTGGAAAAGACCTTCAAGATTATCCAGTCCAATCCAGTCCAGTCCAATCCAGTTCAATTATCCATCCACCTATCACCAATACACTTCAAGTGTATTTTCTTGTCCTACACAACAATAATAACATTAAGGTAGCATATGCTTCGTCATACTGAGGATTAAGAAAAAGGCAAACTTTTTGAAGAGAGCATGAATGAATGAATGAAGCATGGAAAAAGGGATAAGAGCAGCCACACAGCACCAGGTGCCCCAGCTGTCACTGTGCTGATTTGGCAGGTGACAAAAGTGCCACTGGCCTAGGTGGAAAAACTGCACCTCTGCAATGACAACAAAGGTTAGAGGGACATTATGTTGTGCTAGGAGCATTATCGCACTACTCAGAGAGAAAAATACCTATGTGAAAGATAAGTAAACTAAATAAAGAGCATTTCCTGGAGCTGGAATCCCTGCCTCCTCTGGAGAATGGTTGGAAGGAGGATTGCTCACACCTGCTGGCACTGAGGGATGGTTGAGTAACCCACAAACAGACTCAAAAGTTTGTCTGTTTTACACAAGAAACTTTTAAATTGGAAAATGAGGACGTGACTGCCTGGAGGAAACACATAGAGCTGCAGGAGGATCCCCAGAGGAATTAGAGTTTTCTTCGTTATGATCCCTTCAGGACTGAGATAGGTCCCCTATAAGCCAGGTGTTCTTGAAAGGTGAAGACATTAATTTTATCTTGTCAGAGAAGCCTTTGGTCCAGAGAAAAAGCTACAGGGCTCTTCTGGTTAACACCAAGAAGCTAATTAGATTTGCTTCTATCTTAATGAAATTCTGAGCAAAGTCATTAAGGATTTTGATGACAGTAAGTGACTTAGAGAGAAGCTAATGAGATGCCACAGGGATCTACTGTACAATTGAGGCTGTGAGATTTATTCCATGGGTGTCCTGGAAATAGAAGCATATGTATATGTATATAAACAGGAGTCTGCAAGCCTGACATTTCTATAGAAGGCCTTTCCAAGCAAGTGCTCCAACATATTTTGGGGGACTATGTCAGCCTAACAGCCTAATGAAGAATCTGCCTCAGGATACTGATGCAGGGCAAGCAGATAGAATGCCTCAGTGTCATTTGCTTATTAATTTTTCCATACTGTTCTTTTTGGCAATGTTCCAGTGAGCTGCTTCTTAGCTCTTTCAGTGCTGCAGCAATGGTAAACTGTAGGGTAACCTGCAAGAGATGGTATCTACTCCAACAGCAAAAGACTCTTGCATATCCTCTCCTGTAGAACAAAACTTCAGTCTGCTTGTAGATGTACAGGTCCTTTTTTCATGAAAAAAAGCAGCCCCTGGCCCAACACACACACCTCCATAGCACACAGCTCATGCAGGAATAATGCTGCCAGGAGGGTCTTTTCCAATGATTGGTTCTCCTTAGTGATCCTCTCACATTACTAGAATAGCCACTTAGTAATTAATCCTAGGGTGGACTTCACACTTGGTGGCAATGAAACTACTCTCAAGATTGATAATTCACACAGAAAAAGGTTTTCTGGGCTAGGGACAAATTAATTAGTTTACTGCACAGTTAACCCCAATCTCTTGTTCTCCAGTTCCCCCTTGTAGTAAGTCAGACATTTTATAATATCATAGTTTCACATGTACTGCATAACTTCCATAAGAGTAATTCAAGACACTACAAAGGTAGGTAAACAATTATTATGTGCCAAGAAATTATGTTCCCTGTAAGTCACTGCCAAAAGCAGGAACAAAGCTCCACTGTCCTTGCTATTATATACTTTTATGAGAGAAGTATGTACCAGCTTACAAAAGTCATCAAAAGTCAGTTTTCTGTCATTCTAAGCACCACTGAAACAAGTCCCAAGATTGGAGTTTGGATTCTGTGTGTCTTCATCATCAAGGTAAATTGCTTTTGCAATTAAACACATGCTGATGGTGGATGGTAGGAGAAAGGATCAGACAGAATCAAGACAACAGACATTTTTATTTTCCCTGGTCCTAGTGGTGCCTAGGATGAAATCTGCATTCTTCTGCTGTCAGCAGCTTTTCCAGCAGTCTACATGGAATGAGAATCTCACTGCTAACGTCACATGATAAGGTGTTGGTACACAGCAAATTTTCCTTCCCTGACATTTTAAAAAGATATTAATAATACTGCATTTACTTATGGATTTAGTTATCCATAATACTGCACAATGTAATCAACTGTCTAACACAGCAGATCACATGGAGTACCTGATTTTTCCACCATGAATACTCATGTCTTCATTTCAAGTGCATGACACAAATTTAAAGACTGGAAACTAATGGGGAAGGCAAACATTCCAAGTTGTACTTAACTGTTCTGGATGAATGAATAAGCTTCACAGAGCAAATGTAAACCAAAACCAACTGAACGTAAATAAGCTGGTTTCAGCAGTTCCAGTCTATGTCTAAATTTAAACTTCCCTTCAACAAAGTAGGGAAAAAAAAATCCAAGGTTATAATATAAAGAAGACTAAAAAAAAAGAAAAGAAAGAAAGAAAGAAAGAAAAAGGAAAACAGGAGAAGTTACTTTAAATAACAACAAAAAAGTGTTATATTTTAAAAAGTGCACTGATGTATGTAAAATACCACAAGGTGAGCGGCTGACAATTAAGCAATGCTATAAACAATAGCAAAGTGGGATGCACAATTCCAATTGTCAGAATTACAGTAACTGTGGCATTTTAACAGAGCTGAAGGCGTCTGAATGGTGACAGTAACTATTTCTGGTTAGCAGGACAAACAAATCTTATTACTGCAGCAGTAACTACTGCTTTGTAAAGAAACCAAGAGCTGCATGTTTCTATTTCAAAAACTGTATTTCAGCATCTGGGACAATTTTATTTTTAAGAGCGATGCAGAGAAAGACAGGAAAAAAAACACAAATGTCTTACTACATACAAAGTTACACATAAATTACAGGCTACAAGTCTCAAAGAAATTACAGTCAAGAAAAACATGTCTCTAATTGGCTTAATGATTCTACAGCACAACTGAGGTACATAAGACATGTATTATATTGCAAAAAGGCTGTGCTTCTATTTATGGAGTAAAATTACAATAAGGACTTAACAATTTATTTTAACAAGAAGCAAGTTTAACTGCTGAACTCTTCCACAAGAAAGAACATCAGGGCTGCTCTGTCTAGAATAAAGCAAATGTGGTGCAGATTGGATTTTTTGGATTTGGACTTTGGATTCATGTTTGTCTATGTTTTATTCAAGAAATGAAATAAAATGTACTTCTTATGAGATATGTTTAAAAGTGGTAATAAAAGAAACTCCGTTGAATCTGGAAGATGTTAATGATTCCATACCCTCAGAATAAAGAGAAAAACGTAAAATCAGGTGGCAATCTCATAAGAAAAAATTTAGTTCTTATAGTTCAGTGTCACAGTATTTTTTTCTTAGTTTTGGGAAAATCACCCAATTACGTTATCTTCTCATCTCTAAAACCAAAACCAGGGAAAAAAAGAAAAAGCTGTGTATATTTTCTTCTAATAACATTTGGCTTGTCCTTGGCTATTTACAGAAAGATTCATCACAAAGAGTTCATTCATGAGAGAAACCAAGAATATTACAGATTATTACTCATATTTGCAAAATGAATGGAAACCAGTTTAGGTCTGTCCGCTCTGCTGCTTTTCATGAAATAACAAGACTGCTTCTGATTTAATTTTCAGTCTATTTTTAAGTCTGGAAATGCTAGGCAGGATCCAGAGACACTGAGAAGAAGATTGGAGAGTGTGAAAAGGCTACAAGGCGAGCTGACAGTGCAGCTTTGGCCTGATTAAGCAGTAGTGTAGTCATAGGAACATGTCCCTCGCTTTCCTTGGCCAAGCCAGCATTTATGCCACTCTGGCCGCCAGCCTGGGGCTCCCATTGGGCTGGCTTGCTTGCTGCCACTCAGGTGAATGAAACTCAATTCCTAGGGCAAATAACAAGTATTTAATAATGTTTCTACTTCAGACATACGTGATTTTAGTTTATACTTTGTCCTGCGAACTCCTTCATAAAGACCAGACCATCACCAGAACCAGCCTCTTGAGATCACAGCCTAAAATACACAAGGCTCTTAGAGCAGCAGCAACAACAGCAAAATCTTACAGACCTTTCATTCTATTCAGCTTTTCAAACATTCAGTCAAATCATAATGTCCTCCTGAGTCAAAAGTATAAAAAAAAATCTCCCCTTCCTATTATATAGCAGAAAATTGGTAACAAAACACAATTTCACCAAGTGCACAAATCTGAAGCTACTTCTAATCAAAATTACAAGATTTACATTAAAGATGTCAAATAATCTTGACATGATTATGTTGGTATATAATTGATTACGGAAGTGTATACTGATTCATTTTCCAACCTCTTCATCCAAATCTTGGTTACCTTAGCAACTCCACGTTATTCAGCAGAATTTAAAAAATATCACAGCTGTGGGACTTCCACTAAAATGAGGTGCTGCATGCAGTAGGTGTATTCTACATCTCACATAACATTTCTGGCATATATGACAGAATTTACCCAACTAGCTCTTTGCGCAATTCTGTTTAGTTGTTGTTGTTGTTTATTTTTTATTTTTTTCCCTTTAAGCAGAGTAAATTGTATATGTAGTGGCAGGGGATATCACAGGAGTCAAGAAAAGTGGCAGCATACATTTTGCAGATGCACCTCCATTTCACATTTCTGCAGAATTTCAGGAGAGAGAGACACAGATTAAAGTTACTACTAAACAGTTTTCAGTTCTGGTATATTTTCAACAGTTTTTGGAAAACAGAAGCTCAAATGAGGCTAGTTCAATCTTAGCACTACACAAACTTATCAGGAAGCTATGTGAAGAACAAGAACCGCGTATATAGAGGCCACATAGCACCGGCTGTGGCGCTGACAAGGGACAGGAGGCATGTAATTTGGCAGAGATTGTTTGGCAGACAATATTTTTATAAGTGGAATGCAAGAACTAGAACAATGGTTAGGAAGAGATTAGAAAATCAGTGTTGCAAATCAATTCAATTAAGATACTGAATTTTAAAGAAATATGTTGAGATTCTTATTTTATAACTACCTTCCTATTGAAGACTACCAAAAACTAAGTAATCACTTCATATGGACATTGAAGGATTTTGTTCCCACAGTTGCTGGAAGTATATTTTTAAGCTGCACACTGAGGAAATGGAGGCTTTTCTTCGCAGACCACAGAGTATGGCCACATCACTCACCACTCCTCCAGCAGCATGAGTTACCACTGCAGCCTTCAGTGCTTCACCAGCTACAAAGAGCTCAGGGCACATTCAAGAAGGAACAAATAATACAAGTGGCTGCTTTTCCAACATTAATTGGCTGTTTCTCCAAACATTGGCTGCTTTAATTTTATAAGCATACTCATTAGAGTAAGTGCTAGCCAAAAGAACTTCAGGAATCCTGTTTTACCCAAGTAGGCTGCATGCTTCAGTGGGTTTTGAATTTGATGTCATCACATAGCCATGAATAACAAACTATGAAAAGTACTATAAGAGGAGGGAAAAAACAAGTGTAATGGCAATGTAGCTGGTGACATGGGGAGCATAAAGAAGGCAGCATCTTCAGAACTGGGATGGTGTTTGTTCTTCCTTCCTTTGGAAGCTGTGGTTACAACCATGCCCAGCAGTAAGATGCACCATTTGAGCTGTGGCTGCAGCGGCTGTCACAACCAAATGGAAGAAAGAAACTCCCTGAAAGCCCAAAGCTAGGTGAGAACTGCCAGCAAGCCCTGCTGGAAGTGCACACAGATGTTCTGCCTGCGTGTTACCACCTCCTTCCTCTTCCTTAACAGGAGGCTATGCCATACACACTTTTGGCAACAGCATCTCTGTACCTCCAGCCGGATCCCTACCACCTGTCAAGTAAAACAAGTGCAGCAGCAGCACAGAAACTGAAACCCTGTATACCCTAGTGCTGCTGCTAATGCTTGCTCTTTATTTGGGCACATGTGTGTATAAACATTCTGCAGCTCTGAAAAAATGAAAACTGCTTTGGCTCATTTCAATACTGAACAAAACACAGGAAAAGCACTAGAATGAATGAGAATAGACTGCTTTTATCTGTCATTTCTCTTGGGTTGTTATACTTTCTCTGAGTATAATTGCACACCTCTGAATCACATCTGTTTTTTTTCCATATCCCCCCACATATTTTGGCATAGATGCTAGCCTGCCACACCTCAATAGGCAATGGATGAATTACTCTGTTGCCCAGCTACAAAGCTTCTTATTTTACAGTTCTTTCTCCAGCAGTGCTTCTAGGACAAAACAGGCCACAGAAAAGGGAACAATACAAAAAATTATCAGCATAATTACCTTCTTTCTTTCATGCATGCTCCTTTTCCAATTCAACCGGCAATAAAACATATGAAACCTTACCTGCAGGTAATGGCCTCTAGATACACAAGGCAACTATCAGCAAAACAAAAACAAAAACAATAGCTATACGTCTGAACATTAAATTAGATTTCTTATCTTGATTCATTCATTCATAGTTGAAAAAAAAATAGTTACCAGAAAATATAGAAACTGCACAAATCTAAAAGCTCATCTGAACATGGAATTGGAACTTTAAATGAGAGAAAAAAAAATGCTTCCTTTCCTAACTACTTGTGCCAGTGTAAGAAATTATTTCAATTATCATCTGCCACTGGAGCAGTTTGGGCCATGCTTCTTAATTCACTTTTTCAAAGTGAATTAAAAAAACATGCAACAATTTGCTGCAAAAGGAAACCTGTTATTAGCCTGAAAGTGTCAACTTATAAAGCTGTGCCAGCTTAAGCAGCTCAGCATGCAATCATACATCTAATTACACAGATGTAACTTCATGATGCATTGGCAGGACCATGGGTTCTTCCAAATATAGGTGAGTCCTAAAATCCAAAAACCTACAGCACAGAGAACGTGAGGCTGTTGGCTTAACTGAGACATGCATAATGTTTTCTTCTAGGGACTGTTTTCAGGAACAAGGGTGAGCAATCTCACTTTGCAAAACAAAGAAGCAAGCTTTGGTTCAGTTATCAGTCTGGTGTGTTTTTCATTATTTTCCTAAGTATCATATTGTACCCACTCATACTGTACCCACTTTGATCCTGATAATAACAGGAGCTGGGACCATGTTCTATGCTAACTGACTGATCAGAAATGCCATTTCATATTGTGTAACTGTGTGCTAAGGAAAAGAGAACTTGCATGGATTCTTTGATTTACTAAAAGCATGAACTCTATACAATACACTCAGAAAAACAAAACAAAACAAAACATTTTTCCTTCTATCTTCTCCTCTTTATAAAGACTTTGCATTACCCCATGGTGCATGCATTTTGGCCTAGTGAGATGTATCTCAGTGCATAATGTCAAGACTCCGTGCTGAGCTGTTCTGAAGATGCCTCTGATGTCTGCTCTCTGTATTCTACTGGTATTATTATTTATGTAATAATGCAGTCATGCTAAGGAAGATTTACATGCCAGAGAACCAGTCTTGCAAAGAATCACACAGAGGCAACCTTGATTTCAACAGGGCAATGCAGAGACACACCTAAACCTATACAAATTATAGGACTTAGTAAGCCACCCCTAAATGAGGAATGACAGTGTGGATGGAGCCATACATTACATGGTCAAGAGATGGTGTTATCATTAGCTTTGTTATTATTCCACATTTCCTTTGCTTATTTTGGCCAGGGAATAATCTTCAGAGGAAAAGCTGAAAAGGTATATAAAGAAATAGCCTGAAGAAAATGCGATGTGTGAGATGTGTATGGTGTATGTGGATACGTGAAGGTATTGTAGTATAGTTTGGAAAGAACAGGAACTTCATCACAACCTACAGCTCCTCACAGGGAGCGGAGGGCAGCACTGAGCTCTGCTGTGCGTGCCAGCGACAGGGCCGAGGGAACGGCATGGAGCTGCGTCAGGGGAGGGCAGCTGGGGGTCAGGGAAAGGGGCTGCACCACAGGGCAGTGGGCACAGAATGGGATGCACAGGGCGGTGGGCACGGCCCCAGTGCTGGAGTTCAAGGAGTGTTTGGACAGTGCCCTCAGACACAGGGTTTGATTTTGGTGCTGATTTGGATCCTGTGATCCTTGTGGGTCCATTCCAACTCAGGATATTCTGTAATTCAGACAACGAGCATGGAATAAAAGAACAGAAGTACTGGAGATGAGGACAGAATTTGAGAGCCATCACGTGTGCTAGCCAGGAGGCCAGGCCAGGCCAATAATGGATGTGGTCTTGTGAATAAAGATGAATTTGTGAATTTTTGTTGTGAAAATGCACGCCATTGAAGGTGACAGACAACATATTTGGTTTTAAACCCAATCCCACAAAGACAGGACAAGTTTGGCTTCTTAGTGCCTGTTGATTGAGATGAGCAGAAATAAGACTGGAAATGGGGTCAAAGAAAGTAAAGCTGTTTTCAGCTGCCTGTAAGATGTCTTTCTATGCGCTTAAGCGACTCAGATGGCAATCTGCAGTTAGCTGTCAGAGTGTAATTTTGGTCAGTGCCAAACCAACTGCCAGCTTTTTCTCTGCAGAGCACATCCAAGTTCCTCCGCGTTCTGCTGGTTTGCCACTTTTTAGGAAATGGTGGAGCCGGAGAAGGCGCAAGGGGATTCCATCAAACACTTGGAGCGCCGCGAGGGAGCAGCGCAGAGCACGGCGTTAACCCTTCCAGCGCCGCCTCGCAACGCGCGCGCACGTGGAGCGCCGCCCGTGACGTCCTAACGTGTCGCGCCCGAGCGCCGCACCTCGGCCAATGGGCGCTGCCGGAGGGCGGGGCGTGGCGCGGGGCGGGCGGCGTTACGTCCGCGCCGCGATGGCTGTAGCGACGGCGGCGGCGGCCGGAGGCGGCGGCGGGAGGCGCCGGCGGCGGCGGAGACGGCAGTAGCGGGGCGGCGGCGGAGGCGGCGGCGGAGGCGGCGGCGGCGGGGCAGGCCGCGGAGGAGGAAGAAGAGGGGCGCGTAAGATGGCGTCGCTGCGGGAGGGGGGCCGCTACGCCGTGTCCTGCGGGAAAGCGGCGGACAACGTCTCGGTACTGCACGTCAAGCTGACCGAGACCGCCGTGCGGGCGCTGGAGAGCTACCAGAGCCGCAAGGTGAGGGCTGCCGGGTCCCAACAGGAGATCGCCCAACAGATCGCCGCGCGGGCCCAACAGGAGCCGCGCGGCGATCTCGCCTCCGCTCGGTTCGCTCCGCCGCTCTCCCCCCGCGCCTCCCGCACGCCGTGATTCACAGCGAGCGCTGAGGTGCCGGCTGCTCGCACCGCCCGCCCCGCTGGATGCCCGCGCCGGGCTGCGGCTCCCGACGCTGGGTGGTGGCTGCCGGCAGCGCTGCGGCGTTCGGCAGTTGAAATCGACGTGCGGGGATGAACTCAGAGCGCCTGGAAAGGGCTGCTTTCCCGCAGCCGGTGCGGTGTAGATTAAGGGTGCTTTGATGGGAGCCAGGCTGCAGGCAGTGAGGAGTTCAACTTGGTGCGCAGAATAGTTCACCGTGCCGTCAGGAATGAGGTCCCCGAGGCTTGTGCACCTGGTAGGAGCCGTGCGTGAGATGCTGTGGTTGGGAGTTAGGCAGCTGTGCGTGTGAGGAACTTAGGGCAGGTTGGGTGTGCAGCGGTGGTAGTGAACCTGCGTTCTGTTCTGGAGAACGGTGTAATTCTGGTCTGTGAAACAACTTCAATTAATTACCTGCCTAGGCTTTTTTTTTTTTTTTTTTTTTTTTTTTTTTCTAAAGTGGAATCAATTTCCGAATCAGAAAATAAATGCCTCGTCATCAAGGTATTATCAAGTGAATACAGAACTATGTGTGACAGTGAAGGTCACGAAAATAAATGAAATTCTTTTTCCTATTTCGCTATTTCACCATCTCCATAACTTCACTAAGTGGACCTCTAGCTCATTCTGCAGACCTGCTTTCTCTCAGTTGAACCTGCAGGAGTCAGTGTGTGCCACTGGAACCGTGGCCAGTGACAGTAACGTGGCGAGTGTAAAACTTCAGCCCTTGATACTGCAGTCTCTAGAACTTCTATGCTTAAAAATGGTCATCTTTTAAGCTAATGAACTAAATTGCAATCTTCTCACTTTCACAGTGTCCAAAATCTCCTATGACACTATTCAGGAAGCAGTTCTCAGACTATATTTGAGAGATTCTGAGGGAGCTGTTGTTTTTATGTAAGGAATCTCTGCATCAGGTGAGAGGAATGGGAAAGAGAGAAGACGTTATCAGCTTCTGTTGTATGTATTTTAAATAAATGCACTTGAAAATAGCTGGTTTATGTCCCTGCAGTGCTTAAGGAGGACAGAGCACATGTCCTGCAGCTGGCAGTTCAGTTCTTCTCACCAGCTTTATGCTCTCTTGCATCACTGACCCATTTCAGTTCTTACTAAAGAAATTATAAAGAAGGCTTGCAATCAGCGTTGCTGAAAAAGGGAGGATGTTATTAAGTGAATGCAGGAAAGATGACCTACAGTTTTGCTGTTGCCTTTCTCTGTGCAGAAAGATCTTATCTGTACATCACAAGTAATTCTTCAAGCAGTATGTAGAAGTGCGGAATCGTGATAACCCTCAAATGACCTACTTAGCCATCACTTGTAGAACTTGGGCAGCCTGTAAGCAGGCTCTGTATGCTAGGTTGCTTCACAAATTCAGATTCCAGCACAGTGTGTGAAGTTTGAAGTACTTGTGCTATATTATTACTTTTCTAAAAATTTTCTTAACTTGCTTTACGGTGTCCTCTTAAATCCTTAAATCCAACTTCCCTTCACCTGCAGAAGCACAGAGCTGAAACAGTGCTTTTTGATCTGTGCAGGTTGTTGTAAGTGAGGGCAGGTCTCCTGCATGCCTTTGGAGAGGGAGACTGAATCCACATGCTGGAGAATGTTTAGCTTTGTTCTGATAATACTGAGCAGCATGGTTTGCAGTATTTGAGCATCATCTATGGCAGTGTGAACTTAAAGCATCACTACTCATTTGTTAACCAACTTCTGTTCTGCAGGCAGTTTTACTTTGGTACTGGTGGTTGCTGCATATTGCCTTCAGAGCCACAGCCATGTCATGCAGCCGCTGCCCCAACTGAGCAGTGGGGAATGCAGAGTGCAGTGTGTAATCTCTGAGGATGCACAGGAGCAGTGTAGCACAGCCTTGCATAGTGCATCCCAAAGGGTCATGGCTGTGCTACTAGAAACCCCTGGTGAGCATGAGCACTTGGCTGCACAGAACAGCTCTCATGGCCATGGTGCATTGCCTCCCTGGCCCTTGTGCTGTCCTTGGAACTGTTCTGAACAACCTTATTTATTTGTCCTTTTTTTTTTTTTTTCTTTTTTTTTCTTTCTTTTTTTTTTTTTTTTTTCCTTCTGCCAGAGTAGTTCTGGATGGAAAAACGTAAGAGCTTTGAGAGCTGATTTGATAGAAGGACAGATGGCCAGAGTGAGTGCTACAAGTACAGCCTCTGTGTTTTGGAGGCAGCTACCTGATTAGATTAGCTCAAGTTATAGTATGCAGGTGCATCTTCTGTTATAATGAGAACAGGTATAACAGAAACAGTCATATTGCTGTGGAGCTTCTCACTGCTTGGTGACAGTGTATAATTTCACTCTTGCAGGTGGTGGCATGTCCTAATCTGCTGACTGCTTCTGAAGCAGATTAGGGAACGCTGTACTGAGCAGTTTCTGCAGAGTCGTGTGGACAGTTGTGTCTGCAGCTGATAAAACTTATTTTGCAGAGGGAACATCACCTTTACAGTCATGTCCTAGCTGTGCTTCTCCAGATGAAAGCAACTGGAGATCTCTGTTTTATTCTGCATGCTGCTTAAGCAAGTTTTTTTCTTTTTTTTCTTCTTTTTCTTTTTCTTTTTTTCTTTTGCCTCTAAAATCTCAGCTTCTGAAGCCCAAGGATAATTCTGACTTTTACAAATCTGTCTTGCATTTAAGTTTTTATTCATCATTTGGATGTTCCAGCTGCAGCAATTCTGGAGTTAGTAAGCATATGAGATGCATGTTTGTCTGATGTTCCCTCACTCTGAGCAATAGAAGTCACAGAAGGCTGCTGTATTTCATTTGCCAGGGCTGAAATTCCCTGTAGCTCACATGTGCTTTCTGTACATACGGCACCTACGGTTTGGATTTGGGGTTAGGAAATGACTTTCTGTTTGAAAGTTTGAGACGTTCAGAGATCACCAGTGGTGTCCTACTAGAAATGAGAATGCACTTCGTGCTTTTAGAAGTGTCAAATCTCTCAGGGTTTTCTTTTTGCTTTCTTATCAGTCAGCTTGAGGGTGGACATAGCATTAGTCTTGTCACAGCTGTAGTGTTCATATGCCATGAGCTGTGCTGGGATTTAGATGCAAGTGTGCAAAGTAGGGGGCGTGGGACGCTGGAGTACAGCAGTCTGCACTGGTGAGTGGCTGCTTGAGTGAGAGCGTGCAAAAGAGTCCAGTTACTCCAGAGCACTTCCAGACCCTATGGTATTTTCTGGGAATGCCCCATCCACTCTGTTCTGCTCCTGGCAAATAATTATTTTGTACTGGAACATTTGATACCACTTGCAAAATTGGTACAAATTGCAAGGGAGTTCTGTGCAAAAGAAGGGAAGTGCCTGGGTGAGGTCTCTACATTTTTGCCTCTATTGCCCATCTAAACATACTAAGAGTTGATGATGCATTCTGTATTTGTTGTGGTTTGATTTCTTGAAATCTAAAATTTCTTATCTCTTAAGACAGTGCAATTAATAACGCAGAGTTAATTGATTAAAGCTATGCAGTTATTCATTATGAACATATTTGCACCTTCACAACCCCTATTTCTTTAAACCCTATTTTAACCCCTATTTCTTGTGGCAGCAAGGACTGGGAGATATACCACTCCAAATGTTTTTTCCTTTGTCACAAAGTTACAAGTCTGATTTAGAACAAGTTTATTAGTGGGGAAAAAAAAAAACAAAAACTGAATTCCATACAGTTCCTATGAAGTAGATGAGTAGCAGAGAGGCACTGCTTGACAGCTGTGAGTCAGGAACACTGTGATAGTAAGTGCTTGTACCTCCAAGAGAAGACAACAGGCTCCACGTGATGGAGAGGAAATGGAGATGACTGAGTCTATTTAAGTGGTGCTTATGCCCCTATTCTTGTTGCAAACTGTTGGATACATGTTGACATTCTGCCTTACTGCCTTGTTGGAAGAATACTGCTGTCTCTCCATGCGTGTTTCAGCCAGGCCTGCTGCTAAAGAGATCCAGAAGCCCTTCTTGCCATTCTTATCCTTTGCTTGGCCACCTTCCTGCTCAGGTTTCAGGTTGTTGGTATGAGGGCTCGTGTCATCAGAGAGAAACTGATGTAGGGAGAAGGGTGATTGCCATGCTGAGTATGAGTACTACTATGGCCAAACCAGCAAATCCACTCTCAGATGCAAAAAATGGATTATTATTATTATTTTTTTCCCTTCCAGTGCTATTGCTCCATTATCTTCCCACAGATTTCTTAACTTGTCTAATGCACAGGATGGACCATGCCCTGGATAAATCAGATATCTGGTATGAAGGTGACTAGGATGTGTATCCTGTTTCAGATGTCAGAAGGTTGTGGTTGATGAGACATAGGACTGCAGGAAAAGCTGAGGGCAGTTAAATGCTGTCTTAACAAATGAGATTATTCCCACCCTTGCCATGGAGTCGATCTAAGGCTAGCACCTTACTAACACCCTGTGCAGATAATCGCGTAACTGAGCTGAATATCTGGAGTAAAATGGAGGCAGCTTAAGCTGATTGAAGGTTCATGGCACCATTTCTTTTCATTGCAGAAAACTACCCATGTAACTTGTGTGGTTGTTTGTTTGTTTGTTTGTTTGTTTGTTTTCAGGGTGCCTTGCTTGGGGTTAGTGAGCTGACTGAGGTTAAGGAAGATATCCACAAGTGCTGGGAGGAACTGAATCCTGGGAGTGGGAAGAGAAAGGAGCTAGACCTTCCTCTTTCAGGAACAATTAGCTCTGAAGCAATTGATGGCCATGTAGCAAAAGTACAACTTTATTATCCTAGTGGATCTGTTTGCCAGCTTCCCTAAGAGTGATGGTTCCATTTTCTGAGCCACTGTTGCTTTCCCTGCTCCGATGCTGATTTTGCTCAGACACTGGGGGCATCACACCAGGGGTCTGAAGCCAAGATCACCCATTTATTACCTCTGTGCAACTGCAGCTCCTCCTTCTTGCCTTGTCCCAGTGCCACTGCTGCTGCCAGTGCAGGCAGTTCTGCTTGCAGCAGGCATTGCAGTATACACTGACAGTAGGCTCTGCTTAGGTTGATGTGTGCTGTGAGCCAGTCTTTCTCCCTGTGAAAGAAGCAGAAGGTATAGGTTCAGTTAAATCAGAACTGAGACTTTTCACATTTGATGCCCAGGACTACCAAATAGTGCCGATTATAATCTTTGCATATTACTGTTTGTAAAAGGAGAGTAATAAACTTATGGCAAATACAAATACCTCTGTATTTATCTTCGTGAAGTGTTCTTATTAGGATTATTGGCACAGGATCTCTAGATTTTTCATAGTAAACAAGTCTTTACTGTGTGTCAGTATGTCATGCCTTAAGTTTTGTCACTGTTGTGGGTTTTCCAGCTTACTGATTACTGTCCAGATGATGTGATGAGGTTGTATATTTTAAAAATAAACAAACAAACAAATAAATAAAAGCCCAGAAGCCAATTATGTAATTCCCACAAGTTGGGAATTTGCAGTTGCCAAAGATAAAGTTGTATCTTCATATCTGTATTAGAATGGCTTTGCCAACTCACAGCATGATTTTCTTAATATATTAAGCATTTGGAGATCAGAGTTAGCTCTCCGAATTTCATTAAAACAAAGACTGGCTGGCTAACTATGATTTTTGAATGGGTGGAACGTGTACGTAAGGAATAATCCTCAGTGTTGGTGATACAGGTGTCTGTAACAATGTAACTAATTTTATCAGTGCAGATAGTCTTTCTATAGTCCAAACACTATTTCTTCTTTAATTCCTTAGCATAAGTTGTGCTGAGGTATGGTCGTGCTGCAAATTAGCAAGTAACTTCCTATAGGCTCAGCAGGCAGTTTTCAGCCCTAAGGCAGCAAAGAGAAGCTGCTGAAACGTTGGGGAAGGGAGGGAGTAATTTCTTAAGTTGACACTGCTGGTAAGCATCAGTATCTTGCAACTGCATCGTGTGCTGGCCGCCTTCTTGGTAGCTCTTAAAATCATTAAAACACATAAAACATTATTGTACATCACAATCTCTAATATGCTGATGTTAAGGTATCTTCTATTCACTCTGAGTCAGTGTGCCTGGAAAACAGTAGATAATTAACCTTGTATGCAAGGGTGGTGCCTTATAAATATTAGAGTTATTTACCAAGCACCATGTGTACACACAGATCTTGAGTCTTGAAAGCAGACACAGTCCCTGCCCAAAGACAATTAAGCAAAACTGTAAACCTGGAGCAAACAGGCCAGGTAGCTCTTGAATTTTTTTCACCCAAAATTTAGAGATTTAAGATTTGAATGTAACTGTTCCTCTATATAATTTTCTCCAACCAGTCCTGTATAGGAGAATGTATTCTTTCTTAAATAAAATTTTCAAATGCAAATAAAGGGAAATTGCTTAAGTGAAATGTGCCTGCAGCTGTCTGTAACTTGGTTTTTGGCTGAGTTGGCATTTGATTATTACTACTCTTACTTCAATGAGATGATGTGCGCGTTGCAAGCACTGGCAGTTTCTCCAGGATCTGATTACTGTGGTGGGATGCTAGGCTTGTCCCCAGGCTGCAGAACTCCAAGATCTCCAGAACTGCTGATTTCACAGGAAGGGAACAGGAGAGCTTAGAGGACTGCTTAGCTGAATCTAAGTTGTTGCTGTTGGATTGGCACCAAAGGAGGGACTTGAAGACACAAGTTGGACTTTGTGGTCACTCTTCAGGGTGGAAACAAATTCAGATCTGGATTGCCAAGCATCACTCGGAGGAGCAGTTCCATTTCACATGTTCAGGAGTTGTCTGGAGAAGCTATTGAGATGTCAAAGCTTCAGGTTTTTCAGGATTGGAAACTCATGCTGAGAAGCTCCAGAAAGACCTCATTGGCCTGGGCTTGTGGAAAAAATAGTAGCATATGATTTTCCCCTAGCATAGATAAGAACAGGTAAACTCCATGAGGTAAGAATTGGAATTGACAGTTGCATCTAGTCCTAGAGTTGAGAGTGATACAGTTGTGTTCTGTTGCTACTGTTGCTGTTCAAAGCTCTTGTGTACCCACATTTGGAGTCCTCAGTAGGAATTTGATATGGGAATCTGCGGAAGGATGTATGGAGACAGCTGCCCTCCTTACTCTCAAGTGATCGAGGGGAGGTGTATCACCTCCCAAGAGACCAGAAAAGCTGAGACTTTGTTTTGGGGTGAAACAAGAGGGCACCTGGTGAAACAGATAAGTTAAAGCAGATCTATTCCCCATGTAGATGAGTGGATCTGGCTGTAGAGGAGAGGAGGCTGGAGGCAGAGAGTATCTGTGGTTTCTCAAAAGGATTAGGCAAGTTCACAGACAGTGGATGTATGAACAGATTCAAAAGAGAGCTAATGGGGGCTGTGTCCTCCAACACCAGTAATTGTGAGGAGGTGTTAAGTGAATGGCTCAGGAAAGTGGCAAGGCACCTGTGCTCCCCACAGAGACACTGTGAACTGAAGGGAGTGGGGGCTGGAGCAAGTGATGAGTAGAAAAGCTATTTGTTCTGCTCCTACAACCGTGCCCAGGCCCATTTCAGAGTGAAGGCCTGGCAGCAGTAGCAGGCTAGACAGGCAGGGCTTTCTCCTTGCCTGCTCCCTGCCAGGCAGTCTGGCTCTCCAGATAACGTGCCAGGAAGGACGTGAGGGCTCACTGATACTCTGCTAAATTTAGATTCCTTGTGTTTTCTTGCACTGAAGTAGGGTGGGCTGCTGTTCAGCCAGCACACTTTGACTGGATCAGAAACTAGCTGATGTCAGGTTCTGTGAGACTGTAAGATGGTGACAGCTGCAGCATTAGCCTGCATGATGGGTGCATTGGGACGTCTGACTCAGCATGTGGTGGAGTGCTCTCCTAACTCACTTTGTGTGGAACAAAGTTTCCTTCTGGAAAACTGACACCTAAGATACAGGTTAGAATTTATAGTTGCGTCAGGCTTCATATGTTTATCAAATTGCATTTTCAAACACTTGTAGGCACTGGATAAGCTGATAAAAATCCTCTAACAGTTTCAAACTTGGATGGCTTCTGCCACTATCCAGCTTGAAGTTGAAAGTTCTGTGGAGTTTTTTAAGGGCTTACGTTTGTATTGTATTGTGGGTCTGTGTGAAACTGACCCACAATACAAACTGTATTGTTGGCTGCTGTGAAACTGGAGGTGCAGTGTAAGCCTTCTGTGAAAAATAGGTGCAGCCATTTTTAAAGATGTGAGGTTTAAGTTTGGAGGTTGCCTGCAGGCCTGTTGCCTGACACCTTGCCACTTACCTCTGCTGGCTTTGGCAGCCACAGGCACCCTCATGGGCAGATCTACTTCATCACCAACCCCAAAGTCAGGAGTTTGCTGCTGTATCAGTGTCACAAGTTTTACTTTGAAAACCCAGACAAGTGCAAGGCATAGAGGAGCAAGCTGTGGCTGGAGGCAGCAGTGAGCAGGAATTGCACCTACCTCACCTTTCCAGTCATTCTATGCTATGTCATCTGCAGCTTTGTGCTCCTGAATGGCACCTCAATTTACAGTCTATAAAAACTTGCTTTTCTGGAGTAAAATCTGTATGAATAAGAATTTTATCCTTTGGTACATTTCTCAGTGTAAGTGTTGGCAGGAGGCTGACTAACGCTTTGTAAAATCCTAGTAAGTTATACGAGTCAGCACAGAGCCCATATGTTATTCTGTTCTGCAGCGTAATTTCAGGGCTCAGTAAAGCTGAGCACAGTATTGCTGCTAAATAGGATATTCTTATCAGTGTGCTCCTGCTGACAGTGGTGTTTCGGTGTTGTGCATTGAGCTATGTCAGGGAGTAGATCTGACCAGAAGCCAGCCTGTGACAAAGAGCAGTTGTTTTCAACTAGCAAGCTTCTTGGTCCCCTGCCCTAAAAACATCTGTAAGTCTTCATGAGCTGTAATGTGAGCACAGAATTGGTGCAGCATGCTTCCGTCACTGTGATTCAGGAACAGGCTGCGCTCACTGCTGTGAAATTATAGAGACGAGTTAGAGGTGGCTCTTGTTGTTTCTGGCGCTCTTACATATTTCTCTTAGTAGATTCATTGCTGCAGAAGTGAAGACTGTTTGGGGGAGCCCTATTTTTTTGATGTTTGTTTGGTTACAATGAATCTTTTCATTGGTAGAACTTACTCTAACTGATTAGCTGAACTGCAGAGTAGGAAAGCCAGACACTCAAATGCATGTGAAAATGTTGCCAAGTAGGCTCTTCAGAAAATGAGCACTTTCCAAAACCTTGAGTGGCGGGCCTGTGAAGGCAGAGTCTGGGAGAGGGAAAAAGCAGGGCTCTTGGGGCCCTTTTCAGTCACATGTAGGGGAGTTGTTCTTCCTTTCAGTGCCAGCAATACCAACCATTAATTTCCTTGCCCATTCTCTCCCTGTAGTGCCTATGTATCCTAATAAAACATCAGGTCTTGAACTCCTCAGCTCTGCATAGGGTACTGCTTGCAGGAGCCCTAGCCTTACTTGCACAGCCGCTCTGTATCGTAATATGGCCTCTGGGAAGTAGGCTGGTTGTTGTAAATGAATCTACCACGCGTGTTTAATTTGTGTAGCAAAATAACTTTTACCAGTGTATGGAGATTTGCAGTTTTGCTTACATTCTGCTTGTTTTCTTTCTCTTGCAGGATCTTGTTCCTTCTCAACCTTCAATTCAGTTTCAAGGACGCCAAGGGGTAAGTTTTTTGTACTAATGTTACATAGGAAAAGATACCCAGAAATTATGTACAATCTCTTAAAAGAGAGAAGTCATATGGACATTTTCATGATGCATTCAATGCCATGTGTTTCATTATGTATTTATTTAAGAGCATTATATATTTATTCAAAATATGGAGAAGAGCCATGTTTCTGTGTAATTTTTTTTCCTGCTTTTATCAACTTCAAGCCTAAATCTGAAAGGAAAAATTATAAATTTGTAAGTTAGCAGCTAAGCAGTGTATGTGTAGGATTGTAAATCTCACTTGAAGTGATTGCTTTTAAGGTGTGGAGCAAAAGTGTAGTTTTGGGGAATAGGCATGTTATTTCTTAGGCCATGGAGACTACTGATGATTTCTGAAGCTTTTTTGAAACTCTAATAAAATGAGATATTTCAAGCCTGTTGATGAAGAATTTAAGGGAAAAAAAAATAGGGAAATGTGGCCTTCTAAAGGAGGAGGCCTCCTGTGGCCTTCTTAAATAATCAACAAGTGCAAACTGGAGAACTGAAGCTGAACATAAAATTAAGTGCAGGTTGTAGTTATTCTTAGGATTTTAGGTTTAATATTTGAACTTTAAGATGATGTTAGTTTTAATTCAGATCAGTTAACAGATCCAGTTTTCTATATATGCATGCAGTGCTTCTGCGGAGAAAGCAAGGAAGAGATGAGAGAAGGATAGATGAAGTCTTAAAGATGGTGAAAGGTAGTATTCTTGTCCAGAGTATTTGAAACTACAGTCCTGGTCCAGTGGGCTAGACCTGGTGGGCTGAGAATCAGAATCAGTGTCAGGGGTGTGGTCCTGCTGAAAAGGTCACATTTCTTTTGTTTGGCTTACAAAGCCTGCCCAAATTGTCAAATCACAGAATGATTTGGGTTAAAAGAGACCTTAAAGTTCATTCAATTCCAACCCTCTGGGCAGGGACACCTTTCACAAGATCAAGTTGCCCAGGATCCCCATCCAACCTGTCCTTGAATTCCTCCAGGGATGGGACATCTACAGCATCTCTATGTTACCCAGTCTAAATCTAACTTCTTTCAGTTTAAAGCCATTATTCTTGTCCTATCACTACACTCCATGGCGAAGAGTTCCTTTACAGCTTTCTTGCAGGTTCCCTTTAGATACCTATTGGAAGGCTGCCTCAAGGTCTCTTCGGTACTTTCACTTCTCCACTTAACAACTTCACTTTGTAGGACAGGTGCTTCAGCCCTATGTTAATCCCTGTGGCCTTCTCTGGACTCAGTCTGACAGCTCCACATCTTTCTTGTGGTGGGATCCCTAGAGGCAAACTTAGCACTGCAGGCAGAGCCTTGGGAGAGTGGAGTAGAGGTGAACAATCAACTCGCTTTGTTTGGTGTCCATGCTGCTTTTGATGCAGCCCGTGATATGATTGCCTTTCGAGGCTGCAAGCACATTCTGCTGGCTCATGTTGAGCTTTTCATCAGTGAGTGCTTGCAAGCAGGGAGGCAGTCAGGAGAATTGCATCATCATCCCCTTTTGGCACTTGCCTGCATTTTTCCTCTGTTCCTTTGTATGACCATAAAGCCATCCTTCAGAGTGCATTTTGTTCTTTTTTACAAAACCTGGAAAAAGTTATGGTTTTGCTTAGTTCAAAATAAGTTATGGGATTATTAATAATTAACCTAAATATTGGCATGAAGGTCTGAAAGTTATATACTGCAAAAGAAAAAAATTACTAGCACACTTGATCTACCTTCTATGCTCTTTCTCTGCAGAAGTTTATGTCCTTATTTATCCCACATTTTCAAGTAGCATTTTATAGGAGCAGCATGTGAGATTTCGGTTACTACCAGGCTGGAGGAGGCTTTGTTTCTCATCTCTAAATATCTTTTTTTTTTTTCATTGTTGTGCATTTGAACCCCTGTAATATCACTGTGTGATGCACAGATGTCCTAACAGCTGTGCTCAAAAATCTACTAGGTCAGTAGATTCCACAGAGTGCTGTGGAAGTCCAGGTTGGTACTGAACACAAGAGAGAATGCTGGATTTTCTTGATTATAAAACTCATCAGTGAATCCTGTTCCCATGCTCCATGAGGTGGAAATATCTGATAGGGCTTCATTACTTGCTGCAGAAGCAAAAATCTCCTATGGTACTTCTCAAGTCTATCCATAATTAGGTCAGTGCAAACCAAAGAACTTATTCCAGGACATTTCTCGGTCCTAATTGTCTAACACAGGGAGAATAGTTTAAGTTCATTAAGGTAGATGATGAGACTCCATTTTCTTTGTATTGCACCACCATGTTTTAGGTGTTTCCAGAACTCTTGGAGTTGCAGGCCAGGCTGCTGGGCTGCCATGAGAGACTTTTCCATCCTGGGGTATATGTTCTTGGTGTCTGTGGAACCAGGCAGCTGCATAACTCTAGGATACAATGCTGAATTGCCTTTAAAAGAATCTGGGCTTTTAAGTATTTCAGCTCTAGTTACATGTTCTACTCATCTTCCTCCATGGGTAGGGCTCAAGTGGAGAAATGAAAGTAGTATGCTGACTTGAGTTGGTCTGGTGCCATGTTGGATTAAGATGTTGAGAAGCTGAAGTTTGAGATAAGAGCCTTAGGTTAGAAGAGGCAAAGTAGGAACTTCTGTTTCATGCATATGTTCTAAAAAGGACCTAAGTATGGTGCCAGAGTGTCACTGTGGCTACTTTACCCAGTAAATAAATAAATAAAAACTGTCGAGCTTAGCTTTCCATTTGTTTTAGGACCAAGTTACCCTGAGAGCATCTGAAAAGCACTGGGTATGTGTTGACAGTCTCAGAAAGTACCATAGAAAAAACAGAGATGCAGTAAGATGGTCCACATTCAGAACGATAACAAAACATCTGTGTGTGCTGTGTTATTAGCCTCTAAACATCTTCGGTGTGATGATCACTGAAACAGTACCAGTACAGTTGGTGTCCAGCTAAGAACTCTGTCATTTCTGGCTTGTTAAGTAAGTTATTGTTATAAGTTACTATATAAGTAAGTTGCTTGTTAAGCAAGTATTAAAATGACCACAAATCAGCCCCTAATGGAGAGAATTTTCCACTGAGAACATTGACTTCTAAAATATCTGGACCGTGATGTGGTACCATCTGAAGAAGCTTGAGGGTGATGAGGAAAGACAAGATGTAGGTCATTTAGATGATAGAGATTAGCTTTTAAGAAATACTTTGTAATTAAACATCTTGGCTTATGTGTTCTCAGTCGATGTAGGAGCTGTGTTGCTCTAGATACAATAACTCTGAGGAATTACAGTGTTGCCAATGACTTTTCACTGTAATGCAGAGTGGGGATAAATTTTAACAAACAGCTACAAGTAAAACAAGCTGCTGCTGTTAGTCCAGTGTACAGTCCACATTAGCACTGAGTTCTAAATAGGCATGTTTTCCTTGTGTGGTTTCACTTTTGTGTTTTTTTCTTTCTTTGCCATCTCTTGTATTGCACTCGTTCCTCTTAGATAGAGATGTAATCTGTGGCAACTGCAACGTATCCAAAGCTGACAGCTTGCCTAGTTTCTTGCTATGTCTAGTCTATGTGCCTTCAGCATGACTGGGCTTCAACTCTTTATCTGCAGAGGGGTTGGCACAGTGGTGCTTTTCTTCCTCTCAGCTTACAAAACAGGTCATCTGATTTGGGAAAATGAGTAGTATGTTGGAAATCTAGCAGTTGATCTAGCTGATAAGTAGACCAACTTCTTACAACTGGAATAAATGCTTCATCTGCCTTGCAGAGTGAAATTATTTCTTTAGAAATACTCTGTCCTATAACAATTTAAATGACTTTTGAGAAATTATGACTTCCTTGCCTAAAAATATCTAATTATGTTTATTAATATGTCTATTTCTAGACTTAAGGATTTCATTTTTCTTTTGTCAAATGCTATGTTATTTTATGTTCATTACTGCCACTCAGATGGTTTCCAAATGACTTAAGGGAAATATCCTTGCTCTGATATCAATTAAATCAAAACACCTACATAAATGCTGAAGTGCTATTCAGCATTCTCGTCAAAGTAATTCAAAATTGACATTATTGATCTTAGGGACATGATCTCTGGGGGCTTGGTTCATGGGTGGAGGAGTGCTGGCTTTGCTGAACACCAGTAATGCACCCAAGGGTGGGTTTGGCTCTCCTGGGGAGGATAGAAACCACTTCTGTAAATTTACCAAGTGGTATCAGTTTTGGTTCAATTATCCATTACAATTTAAAATGAATCTTTTTTACTCTTTGTGTGTTGCAGGAATTATGGTTTATTCTTCAGCATAAAAATATTTTTCTAAAAGCAATGTGAAATGCCCACTGTCTTACATGTTTTTGCAATGCGTTGTGTCAGCTTGGTGGTATTCTTTCTTGTTCATTTTTGCTGTAACATAACCTCTGGCACTAGTCTGGGGATAGTAGTTACCTGCCATGGTCTCTGTCCCTACACAAATCTCTGGTCCTCCCTTGACAGTAATTACTTCTTGTGCAAATCCTGTTATCTCCCTCCATGCTGCTTGTCCACCTTGCCTGGACCAAGAAAACCCAAAACATTGCATTAGGAAGTACTTGTTACTGTGCTTCCCTGCAGAACTGGCTCCTCTTGTGCTGCTAGCCAGGAACGTTATCACTCTGGCAACAAATGTACAGCTGTCAGAGTGGAGGAAGGGCTCTACTGCATCCTTGCCAACAGTACAGAAGGACAGGAGAGCTTAAGTGTGCCATTTCATTGTTGCAGCAGTGTGGCCCATGTGTGGCTCCACATGTTGGAAAGGCTGTTTGCAGACCTCATTTGAGGAGGGTTGTTCAGCAGCAGATGGGTGTCACGCTCTGGTTTGGTGGCACTGAAAGGAGCACCATCCCTAGTGCCAAGGCCTGGAAAGATGAACTGATGATCCATAAAGGCAAACTTGAGGGAGCAAAGACTAGATTTTTAGAGGAAAAGCCAAAGCTTTGGGAAGGAAGCAGGGAGGGGGTGAAAGTAGAACTATTTTTTTTTTCCCCTTTAGGTTATTTCATTTATCTACAGATCAATGTAATAAGTAAAATGCATTTTGAGTGATTTTTTTTTGTAGTAAGGCACTTAAATTTGTTTGCAAGGTAGCCACGTGTAATGATACTACTTTAGACAGGCTGAGGCATCCTAATTTCCCTTTAGAAAGCAGCACTGACCACTGACCTTCTGTAGTCTGGCTGTAATAAAGGAGGAGGATGAGGTTTGGTCCTTGAAGAAAACAGCTTTTGGCAAAAAGGATTTGCAAACATTAAAATGAAAACAATAAAAGTCAGTGCTAAACAGTTCTTTTCCATAAGAGCAGGTTTTTGAGGCTTTGTTATGATAAAGTAGCTTTCTGGAACATTTGTCTCCCAGGAGGTGCTGGCTGGACACCTACATTAATGCTATCTAATAATCAAAGTTTTAAGCTTGGAGCAAGGTACCTGGGCAAAAGCTGCATAATCAAAAGCCAAATAATGCCATAGTAAAAATCATCCCTTGTGGGTTCTGTACAATGGGAAGTTCTATACAGTCTGACAGAACACCCTGCTGAGCCCTTCCCTGGCAGCAGTACGTCACTGACTGTGTTTGCCTCCTGACAGATGAAGCTCTGATCTGGAAAAACTGCAAGTAAACTGCAGCTGGGATAGCGGCTGAAGAAATGGATTAACCCAAAAGGTCTGTCAAAGAACCTGACTTGCAGGCTTTGCCGTGTCACTCAATAGTTTCTGACCAAGTGGTGGATCTGGGAGAGGCTCACAGACTAAGTTGAGTGTTGGTGGAGACCTGTGCAGGACAGGGAGCAGGTCTAAGTCCAGGCCTATGGGCTTCCAGATCTCACCTGCAGCAGTAATGACTTGTGAGAACAGAGCTGGTTAGAGGAGTCAGGTTGGGGTAATTCTGAGAAGAAAAAGGGGGGACTTACATGTATCTGCTAAGCAGAGGTACACAAAAATAGTGTGCTGTGGATGCCTTCAATGTCTGTGACATGTTGCAGGCAGTGGGAGAACAAGTGGAGAGAGTGGGTAGATGTATTCAGAAGCAAATGATATGAAATGACTCAGGCTTGGGAAGCATAATATGTCTGTCCTGAATTAAGGACACTATAACAGTGCATGGCATTGTCAAGAATGATGCAAAAGACTGAAATGAAGTAAAACTATAACTCAAAAAATCTGCAGTGGTTTCTTTGAAAGGAGAAAGCCTGCACAAGATTGTTCAGAGAAAATTATGAAAAGTGCTATTATAGGAAAAAAAACAGTGAGGATGATATGTGAGAGTAGGAGAGAGTAATGAAGGATCCTGAAATGGGTCATGAAGAGGAAGAGATTAAAGTCAAGGATATGAGTTGTTCTAGTTGATGTTCTCTATTACTAAACCCATTGAATAGGAAAAAGTTGCAAACCAATTTGAGTACATAGATTTTAAGATAATGTTTTAAAGGAGGCTGCAGAGAGTTGGGTACTCTTAGCACTGATGTCAAGCACTTTGACCTGGTAGGTGAGACCAGATTGGGACACACATGCCTTTCTGAGTGCACTTTTGAGCAATGTGGAAATGCACAAGGTTCTGCAAGTGTGAGCTTTGTCTTGCAGCAGTGGATTGGGAGAAAGGAGATTGAAACAGGGTGCCCACTGTGTGCCACATAATGCTGTTGAGATGATAGGTAATGCAGACAATTGCTTTGAGATTATCAGATTTGGTTTTGAATCGCGAGTTTTGTCACTTGGATATGGAAGATTATTTTCACTTTACCTCTTTTTTTTTTTTTTTTTTTTTTTTTTTTTTTGTGGTGTGTGTCTGTTTCCAAACAGCAGAAGGCTTTACCACTTTGTCCTAAAGTCTCAATCTTCGAAAGTATAGAAATTTTAAAACTAAACCTCTTCAGAATGCCTGTTCTCCCATTTGTCATCTACAACTAGTGCTGAAAGTATGAAGTTTTGTTTTGCTTTGTTTTCCTCAGAACCTTGTACCAACTCAGTTGTTACTGATATTTCCTTCAGCATATCCAAGCTGGTATCTTGATAGCTCGTACCATGCTATAGGTTCAGTATCCTTACTGTTCTATGCTCTGCTGTATTTATGGGCACTTCTGTTTTCTGCTGATGCACCAGAGGTTTTGTGTTGTACGTAGTGATGCTATAGGAAAAGAAGGCCTGTCTGCAAGACTGGTACAGGCATAAGACCAGGGTTATCCCAAGGGAAGTGGGAGGAATGTGTGGTGGTGGAGCTGTGCTTCTTGCTGGCAACCACTTGTTTGGCAGGCTTCGCTGCATTGTAAGAGCTCACTGTACGTTGTTAAATGGACATAAGTGGTATTAAGAGTCTTTCCTGATATTCCTGTCCTGAAAGATAATAACAATGCTGGAGATTCATCCACTGGTAACAATTATTCTTTTAAGAGTTTTTTTTGCTTTTGGCAACAGAATCAAGAGAGCTGATGTGTTCAGGGCTGGTGCAGTGACGCCTGCAACTTGTCTGTGCTATGGTACTTGAAAGCAGTAGATCCCTTATCCAGTCATTCACTGCACAGCTCATCTGAATAATCTGCCAGGGAGAGAAGATTCTGGGGTTAATTAAATTTGTGTCTCTGAATTGTGTGCAAGCATAGATGAAATCATTTTCTTTATGTAAATGGAGACAGAAGGAGCAAATTTCCTGTAGCTGCCCTTAATTAAGAATGATCAGCTCAGCCACTCCTGTCTTTTCAGTGTGGATCTAGAAAACAGAGACTTCTGCACCTCTGTTTTAGCCTAGAGAGATGTGTTTGACATTGATACTAAGACTTCCTGTGCACTTCTGTTAAAGTAGTGCAAATCCTTTAAGTTAAAAAAGCAATTATGTCGTTGCCAGAATGGTAATAGTTCTTCTGTAGTAGCTTCTGACCTTTTTTTTTTTTTTTTTCACATGCCACCTTTCACAAAGACTTTTTATCATTGCATTCACTAAGTACTTTAAACAAAATCTTTATTTCCTTTAACCATGAAGAAAGAGGGTGATGACACAGATGATAAAATGATGTAAGAAAACAGCTCTGAAATAAAGCAGAGAGGAAGTATGAGGGAAGGAAGGGTTTGAAACAACAACTGATCATTAGAGTGCAGAACCTGATGGAAAAACTAAGTATTCACCTCTGTACAGAAGCTGCATTTTAGCTTTTTGTTTTCCTTCAGTGTTTGCAGTCTCCCAGTGCTGTCTACTGACCACCATGCAGGAGAAGCAAGAGATGGGTGATACTGATAGCAGCACAAGGATACTAGGAATAGTTGTTAGTTACTATGAGGAATATTATATGTATTCCAGCCAAGGATAAATGTTTTGGTTGTGTGAGGTGGACATCTGTGAGAACTAAAAATGATGCTCTGTCTTCTTATGCTAGTATGTATTCTGGAAAAAATATGGGCTACAGATACAGGAACTCATACCAGTTTGTTAACATGCTTTAAAGTGGGACAGGTGCAGAGGGGGCAGATGCAGGGCTTGTTTCACTAGAATGGTACCTAAAGTAGGGGGAAAAATTGTTTTGAATGGTGTTCATACCCAGCTGTTTTCAAAGTGACCTTGTTTCTGTGTCTAGACACAACTTGAGCACTTTTTTTAGTTAAGGTGTGCCTACGTGCAACTTCTCTTCCGGGCTTTCTCATTTTCCTTCGCTGCTCTATCCTGTTGTCTGTTGCTAAGGATAAAGTAGGTCTAATGAAGGTGGGCAGCAAGGACTTCTGTTTTTATAGGGGAAGAACACATCAGCAACTATTAATAACGAATTATACCAAGCTGAATGTTTGCAGTTCAGAAAGGCTCTTCTTTATTGTTGGGAAATAAAGCCAATTTCAAAGTACTGCACGTCATCTACGTAGAATCACAGAATGGCTTGGGTTGGAAGAGCCCTTAAAACCCATTCAGTTCCAGAGCCTTGCTATGGGCAGTGTTGCTGCCCACTAGATCAATGGGGATGCCCTTTATGTGTGGAAAGCTGAAAACGAATATAAAACAGCTTTTCTGAAACAAAAGCACTGACAACTGGCTTGTGGTGCTGCTTCCTGATACAAATGAAAAATTATTTTCTATTATAGATCTATGCATTTGCAATATGTACTTTACTAATAAATATTCCTTGAGCTTCTTCAGAAAGTATAGAACTCAAATAGGCAAAACAAACTTTTTGCCACTCTGCTTTTCTCAAGCTGAATGTAATATCTGAATTCTGATTAAGCTAAAAATACTTGAATTGTCTGTTGAATTTCTCAGAACTGTATGATATAAATTTATAGTATAAAAGCAAGACCATTTGTTAAGAAAGGAGCCTTATTTCCAGAATTTGTTGAGTCAGACTACTTTAATCTTGCAAGATGCAGAAAGAAATAGCAAATGTGTCAACAGCAGTAAAACTGGATTTCAAACATTTGGGGTAATTTTTACAAATTTAGAGGTTATCAGCAAGTTAATAGAATAATTGCAAAAGCAGCAGTAGCCTGTATGTAGCTGGAAAACAGATCAAAAGAAACAGCTCTCAAGCACAGCTCAGGCCGTCTTGCTGTGGTTCAGACTGCTGCTTCCTATTGCAGTATTTGGGTTTGTATCCAGGTGCTGGAAAAGCACAGTACTGCTGACTTGTGTTCGTGTTCTGCCCAACAGTGGAGCGTTTTCTGAAGAGCTGCATTTGTATAAGCTGATTCCCATGTTTTTACTCTAAAATGAGTTACTTGCACAGCTGCTTTTGATTGATGGTATGTTCCAGTTTTCAAACTTGCTTTCTAGTTTTTTATGACAACTTTGAATTTCAGCTCCATGTTCATGTATTTTTTCCCTGCCTGTTTTGTATCACCTACAGATTCAATACTTCATTCAGGTTCCTAAGTGTTTCGGCTTCCAGTTTTGAACTAGAGTATGGAAAATCATCTTATCTGATTTAATTGCATTTAATATAAATTAAAATGTTCTTCTTCCCTCAGAACCTTTCTAGTGTTTATTAAACTAAGACACGACAGACTTTTTCATTGCTTTCCCTTGTTTAAGGGACAAAGCTCTTTACGTGTGAATACTCTGAAAGGATTCTTTTCAAAGGCTGTTGCAGCATCTGCTGAGTCCTTCAATTTACTGGCTTAGCTACCCTTTGCAAGAAACACCATGTCAAGCTGAATTAGCAACCGCTGTCACCCAGTGACTGTTGTTATTTTGAGTTCTTTAAAAGTGATTTCTAACTGGCAAGAACTTTACAGGAAAAAAAAAATCACAAAAATGAGAATCTTGCATCTGCTTTATTACAAATTAAATAATATTTTGGAATTAAAGATAAAAAAAAAAATTTTTTAATTCTCAGATTGGTTATTCTGCCTTTTTTGAAGTCTTCAAGCACAGAAATTCCTCAAAAATTCTTGCTTCCACTTCACCCAAGTTAGTGAGTGCCTGATTAATGATTCTTTGGATCTTGCGAAGTTTCTGAAAAATATATCATGAAAATAGAGGAGGAAAGTAAATTTCTAGATATTTTACTTGGTTATGAGGTACATCAGTGGCAGCAGTTGATTCCCTCATCATCACAGAATCATAGTATGGTTGGAGTTGGAAGGGACCTTCCAACTGTCCCTTCCAAAAATCATCTAGTTCTAGCCCTCCTGCTCTAGGCAGGGATACCTCTTAGACTGGTTGCTCAGAGCCCCATCCGGCCTGGCCTTCAATGCTTCCAGGGAGGGGACAGTGACAACCTTACTGGGTGACCTGTTTCACTGTCTCATCACTCCAATCTTCTTCCTAATATTGAGCCAAATCTACCCTTTTCCTGTTTAAAACTGTTTCCCCTTGTCCTGTCGCTACCTGCCTTTATAAAATGTCCCTCCACAACTTTCCTGTAGGCCCTTTTCAGCTACTGGAAGGCTGCAACAAGGTCTTCTTGGAGCCTCTTCTGCTGGCTGTAAAGCCCTAGATCTCTCAGCCAGACCTCTGAGGGGAGGTTCTCTAGCCCTCTGATCATCTCTGAGGCCCTCCACTGGACCTGCTCCAACAACTTCATGTCCTTCTTTTGTTGGGTGCTCCAGAACTGAGCACGGTATACTCCAGGTAGAGTCTCACAAGAGCAAAGTAGAGGAGTAGAATCACCTCCCTCAACCTGCTAGTCATACTTCTCTCAATACAACTCAGGATATAGTTGGCCTGCTGGTCTGCAAGCACACGTTACCAGGTCATCACATCTTTCATCACCCCCCAATCCATTCTCTTCTGAATGGCTGCTCTCAAGCCATTCTCTACCCAGCCTGTATCTTCACTTACAATTGCCCTGGCCCAGATGTAGGACCTTGCACTTGGCCTTGTTGAACTTCGTGAGGTTGGCATGAGCCCAGTTCTGAAGCCTCTTCAAGTCCCTCTGGATGGCATCCCTTCCCTCTAGCTTGTCAACTGCACCACAAAGGTTAGTGTCCTCTGCAAAGTTGCTGAGGGTTCACTCAATCACACTGTCCACACTGCCTGCAAAGAAGTTAAATAACACCAGTCTCAACACCGATCCCTGAGAAATACCACTCATCACTGGTCTTCTCTTGGACATTGAGACACTGACCACAACTCTCTGTGTGCAGCCATCCAGCCAATTCCTTATCCAGCAAGTGATTCATTCATTAAATCTACTTTTTTTTTTTCCATTTTGGTGACCAGGATGTCATGTGAGACAGTGTCAAATGCTTTGCACAAGTCCAAGTGGATGATGTCTGTTGCTCTTCTTTTGTCTACTGACTCTGTAACTTCACCATGAAAGGCCACCAAATTTGTCAGGCATGACTTGCCCTTGGTGAAGCCATGTTGGTTATCACCAGCCACCTCATCTTTACTTTCCATGTGCCTTACTAGAGCCTTCAAGAGGATCTGCTCCATGATCTTACCAGGCACAAAAGTGAAACTGGCTGGCCTGTAGTTTCCTGGATCTTCTTTTTTTCCCGTCTTGAAAATGCAGGTTATGTTTTCTCTTTTCCAATCAGTGGGGACTTCACCAGACTGCCATGACCTTTCAAATAAGATGGATAGTGTCTTGGCAACTTTATTCACCAGTTCCCTCAAAATACATGGACGGATCTCATTGGGTCCCATGGACTTGTGCACCCTCATATTCGTTAGATGATCTCAAACCTGATCTTCACTTACAGCAGGCAGATCTAACTTCTTACCATTGCTTTCTGCAACGTGAGTGGTGTGACTAGAGCCCTTGCCAGTGAAGGCTGAGGCCAGGAAGTCATTGAGCATCTCAACCTTCTCCATATCCCTCATGGCCAGGTCTCTGATTTCCTTCCAGAGAGGACCCACATCCTCCCTGACCTTCTTTTTAACACTGATTTAAAAAAACCAAACCTGTAGCATTTCTTCTTGTTCTCCTTTATGTTCATGGCTAGATTCAATTCGGTCTAGATTTTACTTTCCTAACCTGATCCCTGGCTGCTCAGACAGCTTCTTTGTAGTCCTCCCAGGTAACCTGTTCCTGCTTTTGCTCCCTATAGACTTTCTTTTTGAGCTTAACTAAGTCCAGGAGCTCCTTGTTGATCCACAGAGGTCTCCTAGCATTCTTGCTTGTCTTCTTTTTTCTCGTGATACACTGCTTCTGGGATTGGAGGAAATGGTACTTGAATACCAACCAGCTTTCTTGGGCCCCTATTCCCTCCAGAACTTTTCTCCCATGTCACTGTGCCAAGCAGTTCCCTCAAGAGTTCAAGGTTCTGCTCTCTTGAAGTCCAGAGTTGCAAGCTTGCTGCGCACCCTCTTTGTCACCCTGGGAATTTTGATCTCCACTATTTCATGGTCACTATTGCTAAGGCAGCCCTTGCAAGCTTCATGTTACTCACCAGTTCTTTCTTGTTGGTGAGGAAAAAGTCCATCATAGCACCTTTTCTTGTAGGTTTCTGTACTACTTGGAAGAGGAGGTTATCATCAACACATTCCAGGAACCTCTTTGATTTCTGGTGCGCTGCTGTGTTGTCCCTCTAACAGACATCAGGGTTGTTGAAATCCCCTATGAGAACCATGTTTTGTGAACATGAAGCTGCTCCTATCTGTTTATAGAGATCCTCATCCACTTGGTCTTCCCAATCAGGCAGCCTGTATGATGTCTCCCCTGCCTTCCCTTTAACCCTAACTCATAAGCTCTCTGTCAGCTCTTTGTCTATCCCCAGGTGGAGCTTCATGGACTCCAGCTAGTCACTGATGTAGAGGGCAACACCCTCTCACCTTCTTCTCTGCCTCTGTTTCCTAAATAGCTTATACCCATCTATTCCTACATTCCAGTCATAAGAGTCATCTCACCACATCTCAGTGATGTCATGGACATCATAGCCCTGTAGGCATGCACGTGCCTGCAACTCCTCCTGCTTGTTCCCCATGCTCCACTCTTCGCTGTACAGGTGCTTGATTTGGGCTCCCATTTAGGCTGATTTACCAATTAGAGTTCCCTTATCCTGAACTTTATGTGCTGTCTTGCTGGATGTGCTGTCTTACTGGCCTATGATCCTACTCCAAGCCCAGGGCATCCATTACCATTGTCAGCCTCAAAGTGCAGTGATTTGAGGACCCCCACCCTCAGCAACTCTAGTTTAAAGCCTTTCTGATTAAATTAGAAAGCCATCATTAGTGACTTTCTTACAAAAGTGGGTGGGAGGGAATGAGAGGAAGCCTTAAGAAGATTTGGGGTTTCAATTTCAGCAAACTGAAATGGTGATTTCCTTTGTATATTTCTATCTGCAGGGAGACAAACTTATTTTTTCTTCGTACTTTGTCTATGTCTTTCTCAACATCTAGAATAAATGATACTTTGCTGAAGGGAGTGGAACAGCAACAAATATCTTTTAAAATGTATTCTTCTAAACTTTTAGGTGCAGATGTTCTGATGTAGGTATTACCTCTTACAGCCATTGCATGCATTTAGATTCTTTTAGCTGATGAATAGAAAATAAAGATTTGTCCTAACATTTTGAGAATGAAGCGCAAGCATATGCAGCAACAATTACCTGCTTCTGTTTGGCTGCAATTTGAGATGGGCAGCCTTTGACAAATTATATTACATATTTACCATTTTTCCAGAAACTACATCAGGCTAAAAACACATCATGTCTTCTACAAAGGATAGAACCCGCAATCCACTGCATATGGTGCTGTCGAATCCTTGCATACACACCTGCTGTGTATCATAAAATCAGTAAATTGAAACATTCTGTCAGTGATAATTTTATAGAATGTAGAATTTTAGTGTCATCTGTGTCCCTGTGATCTTTTTAGGTTGATGGTTACTCTGTAGTAATCTTCTTAACAGTCACAAGGTAAAGCTACATATATAATCCGACATTATGCATCTGGTATCTTGTTTTATCTCTTATTTCAAATGCCTACATTGCTCTTTTGAGAATACTACTTTAGATCTTGAGTAAAAGAATATAGCATTCAGATGCCTTGTCTTTCTCCGTGTCCAGCCACTGCAACAAGCTGTTGCTAAGCTCTGGCAGTACTGATGATTAAAATATAAAACTGAAAGACTCAATTATCTGTACTTTGTGCGAATGATCTTGACTTTTATGAAGACTGGACGATTTCATAAGCAAAATGATAACAGAAAGATTTCTAAGACTATTGAATATTGTTTTTCAAAACTTTTCTTGTTTATAATTTGTGTATAAAATTCCATATTTTATATACAATTCAATATACAAAATATTCCGTATTTTTCCAAAAATTCAGAACAAGCAAATTTCAGAACATCTTATTCGACTTCATGCAAGCTAGTTTTACCTTCAGAGTAAAGTGTTTGAATGGCAGCTTTTTGTGCGTGTGTGTGCGTGTGTGTGCTTAAGGGCTATTTTATAGAAGTTGTGCTTTTTAAAAAAAAAACAGCACATTGAAAAATCTGTGTCTGCCAATAAACATTTTAGCAATTTCCCATATTTACATTTTTCAGCTCCAGCAGAATGTGGCACATTCTTTACTAAACAATTAGCTCAGCCAAGGAAATCAAGTTTTGTTGTTTCTGACTAAATGTACCAAAAACTATTTACATGTCACATTTGTGCAAATAACTGAATCCAGAGCTAAGCAAAGCAAAAAGGCTTTTGTTACCTGTTGAAGTTGTTCATGTTTGATAATTTAAGAAACTTTAGGCTTGCAGTTCGGGTGTTACTGTTTCTTCTTGTATCTGACTCCAATACATGCCTTATTAGGACTGCATAAATCACAAAGTTGGTCTGTGCATGTTGTTTTGCTCTGTTATGTTAGTTGATCTTCAGTCTGTTTAACTGCACTCAGACGCTTGCATATAAAGTTAAGCACATGCATGTTAATTCCACTAAATCAGAAGAGACCATTTCCTACTTGAATGCTCAGCTGAATTGGGTGCTGAATGACTGTAGCTTTTCTAGTACAAATACAATTGCTGCATATAGCTGGTGCTGTTTTCAGAGGTAGAGTTATGCCAATTCAGACTTTTTGGTGATGTAACTGAAAACATGCTAAAACTTTTGAAATTGAAACATTTTCTGTTTTAGAAGTAAATTCTAAGAAGACTTTTATATTGTAGCTAATGACAAGCAAAGGAATTTAGATGGAAGTCCTTACATAAACATTTTCTTTTCCTTTTAGCTTATTAAAATTCCCAAAGTTGATCACCCAAATGAATCGCATACATTTAACTTCTACTTGTCAAATGTTGGCAAAGATAACCCTCAGGGAAGCTTTGACTGTATCCAGCAAACTGCCTCAAGGTAAGTTTTACTTAACATTTTCTGTCATGGCAAATCTAAGCAGATTCTGTGGCTTTGAGCATGTAGCAAAAATCTTCAACAGATGCATGCTCTTAGTGATGAGCTGCAGTTAAAAAAAAAAAAAAAATTCCTAGCAGTAGCATAATTTTTTGTTCATTATAAATACTAGCTTTTACACAGAGTTATTTTGGTTTTGCTTTAAAAAGAAGAAGCTTTGAGTAATTTTTCACCTCTTCATGCTATTTTTAAAAGCATTTGGAGTTCCGTATCATTCAAGCTAGACCAGGTCCATTCTCCAACCACATGTAAATGTAACTGGCAGCATGCTAGTAGGATAGCCATAATGGATAGTTGTCTGACTTTAAGAACCACATTAATCAGTGACCTTACCCGTAACTGCATGACTGCTGCACTTCAGAGCCCAAACGCAGTACAGAAGCGCTTTGTCCTGATTCATTTCAGTCAAAGTAAAAAGTGTTAATTGTCTAAGTAATGGCCAAGAAAATGCTATCTTTCTATGTCAAGTTTGCCTCAGCCCCGACAATAACGCACTTAGTGTAGCATTGATGTGAACAATTGTCTGTCTTGTTTATTACGAAGTTGCAGGCAGATTTTGTTTAATCACTTTGGAAGCTGATAGCAAACAGCCAGTCAAGCGTGTCTCAGGTGCTAATCGTGTTTGTGGTACAGAAAAGCTTCTGCCCTTACTCTGGAAACATGGGATTTGTCTAGATAGAGAATTTTGCCAGCAGTATGAAAATGAGCTGATTGAATAGCTCTCTGCCTGACAGAAGATCTCTAAACATCCTCCTTCTCTGTGTTAGTTTTCTTCTACTACAATGCAGCCTTTCTGTGAACTCATGCAACTGATGGAACCACTAAAAGCTGAACAGTTTAGTGATTTCAAGTTTGGAGTGGTGTGTTTTGGTGTTTCTTTTTTTGTTTAATTTGTGTCTGAAAGGGGTCAGACATCTGCTGAGGTACAAAGTAAGCCTACAGGAGTGCATGTTGAGTTGAGAGGTCTTGCTTCTTCTTTCTTTTGTCTGATTGAAAGCTCTGCACATGTACTGCAGCTGCTAGTGTACCGAGGCTGCTGCCAGCTCCCAATTAGAAAATCTGCAAGAGACCTTAAGGAGAGCCATTGTGGAGGACTCATAAAAATCTTTTTTCTGAGAGATACTGCATCAGGCTCCTTCTTTAGAGTTCTCAAGTCTGACTCCAGTGTTTCACTAAGCCTCTCTGTGGGCTCTTTGTTGCTTGGGAAGGAGTAGATTCAGTTAAACTAAACTGAATTCATTTTATAAGTAAGAGTAAATTTAAGAACTTTTAGTTAGAAATAATTCTGAATAATATGCTTACATAGTTTGAATGTGGCTCTGCAAAATCTAATTCAGATGAGCTTTCACTTTGTTTCTTTGTAGTCAGGTCTTGGTCTGTTCAAAGTATTTAATGCAGAATCATTTTTAAAAATAATTCATAAGGAACCTCTGGAGAGTATTTGGTTTCCTGCTGAAGGTGGGTCTGGCTTCAAAACTGGCTTAAGTTTTGCAGCCTATTCTGCAGTAGATTGCGCAGTGCCCTTGGTCAGTGCTCAGAAGCTCCCATGGCGTAAGCCTGTTCTGTGCTCTGTTCAATCTGTTCTTGCTCTGGAATATTTTAGAGCTGGTTTGGGAGCTGTACCATGCTCTAAGACTGCCACACGGAACTCCTTATCTTCTTGACTTCATGTCAGACCACTACAGTCCTTCATGGTGGTAGCATACCACATGCTGCTGACCAGTGCATGATGCTTTGGTGTTGGTGATGGTCCTTCTTGAACTGTTCAGTTCCTATGGTGTATAAAGACAGCAGTGTTCAAGGAAATGTGCAGTAGGTAGAATTTGTGCTCTAGATGGCAAGAACTATTTTCTTTTGTAAATGCTGTGATTTCTGAGCAAGAAATAATACCAAAAATACAGCTCTGAGCTTTGGTTGGACAAAATTGTAGCTGTATCTTGAAATACTGTGCAGTGACTCGGCTTGGTCTACCTTTGTGACTTTCAGAAACAACTTGGTAAATTAAGAAACGAGGTGCCAAATGTTCCTCAGCCTTTTTTTATGGAACCTTTACTAGGTTATTCAAATCATCTTTAGGGTTGTCCAGAATGTTTTGGTCTAGTGCAGCCTAGCATCCTTTCTCTGTTCGGAGGTGTTGCTGAGGTGAGTGCTGCACAAAATAATTGTTAACAGCCATAGTCACTAAACCAGACTAAATTAAGTTGCTATTAGGCTATATAGGAAATCTAGGCTACATGTGTGCTCATCTGGCTGAGAGTATTACACTGTAAAAATGTGTTTAAACTTATCCAGGAGAAATGAGGACGCAGGTCTGGGGAAAATCTCCCTTTTCACTTAGTTTGGAACTGTTGACGCCTCTGACCATGAGCCACTGCTGATGTCTGCAGCTGCTGTGAATGCAAGGCAGAAATCCTAGAGGACTGTGCTTCTTCAGAAACCTGATGCCCACCTGCACTTTGCTGAGGAGACACATATCTGGTCTTGCATTCTTTCCTGTTGCGTGGGGCTTTGGTCTAAGGGTCCCTTATTTAAATACATATCCCCAGAGAAGCAGATAGTTAAACCGCAAGTGCTGCAGGTTGCTATCAAACAGTGAGTCAGCAGGGGATCCTGAGAGAGTTCAGGATAGCAAATAGCATGCAAGCTTTAGGGAAAGTCTGGCTTACGTCTCTTGAACCTCAGAGGGACTAAAGCAATGATGGGCAAGACCTCTGCCTTTGACAGGCAGAGGAAGCAGGTGACTTTCAAATGTGTGTTTAACTAATTGCTGAGCATGACTTGAGAAGGCTCTAAGGCATGGGTGTCCAACTTTTTCTTGCCACCACTGAGTGAAAAGGAATTGTACTGGGCTACATTTATATGTTACTCCAAAATAATGCCTCCTATTTATTTCCATGGAAACTCAACAGATACAAAGAGCACAATAACACTATTTGATAGAGCAAATTCTCAACTACTAAACACTCTTTTTCAACACAGTAACCACCATTAGCTGTGCATTTTTCACCAGCGATAAACAAGAGCCTGCCTGCTGCACTCATAGAAATCTGCACCAGCAGAGGTGACCCACCGTCACTGTTGTCACTTCTGAAACACAGCACCCACTGCCTCACTGTGCTCACATTCACTGTTTGGTTTCCATAAACATTCAGCAAGTGCTGATGAATGTCAATGGGTACCATTTTTTCAGTCACACACCTTTACTGCATCTGCACTTCCATGTCAGATGCCATTTTGTCAGACTGGTCCTCTATTGCCATCTGTCACACAACATGTAATGGGATGCTGGCAGGAAAGTCCAACCTCTGCTGCTCTACCACCAACATCTGCCTCTGAAATTGTAAAATAGGAGGTATTATTTTCAGAACAGCTCTTGTAAAATATACAATATTATTAATATATAAATAACAAAGAATTTTAATGTATTTATCAAAACCTCAAAAAAAAAAAAAAAAAAAAAGAGAGGAACAAAACCTATAAAACTAGTGGGTTTCACTATGTTTTTGTGAAACTGATGCATCAGTCAAGTTCGATGGCAGGGGTTGCAGTTCTCAGTGAGCTCTCAAAACGTTGAGTTGAATTTCTGATGAAATTTTAGTCTTCGTGTGCTTCATCCTTGCAAGTTATTGTTCACAAATATACATACTGCCAAAAAGCAATGACGCTGAATAAAGTATGATTGTGAAGCAAGGGGTGTAAGAGGGGAAATGTGAAAGTCTGACAAAGAGGCACGATCAGATTTTTGAGTTGAATGTCTCATTGCAACTCTCTATATTCCTCTTGAAAATTTGCAGGTAATGTATGTGTATCAACTGAAAATGGAGTCACAAACATAAATTGATGACTTTTTCAGCAGACTTGAAGCCTGTTCTCAAACTCCTTTATCAAAACTGAAAGCACAGCTGCGTGTTCTTCACTGTTCAGATCCCTGTATTTAGCAGTTATTTGCCTTCACTTGAGTCAGCACTGCCCTCCCGGTGCCTTGCTTGTTTTCAGTCGACACAGCGTTAATAGCACACCAGTAGTTAGGTTGTTGCTGAGCAATGGGTGCGTGCCTGGGGCCGCTCCACTGTGAAGAGCCACCTCCATGATGGCGTAGGGCAGGGGCTGGGCCACACTGCCAGCTGTGCTGGGCATCCTGCGGCCTGTGGGCTGCGGGTTGGGCATGCCTGCTTACAGACATATAGTGCTTATAGTTTGGATGTCAGTCTACTTCAGTTTGCATTGTAATCTGAGTAGTTTATAGTAGTTTTTTGTGTAGCAACTCATACTATCCTGAGCTTGCCTCTTGAATGTGATTATATGAGAATATTGTAAATATATTGACAGATAACATTGATAAAACAATGATGTTTGGTTTGCAGAATGATTTGAAGCATATATTACCTAGTGGTGAGAACTGAAAAACATTTTTCTTTGCCTGACAGAACAGGTTTTTAGGTTTTTATACAACCATACTTCTAGACTTGAAATAGTGCTTGGGCTCATTTTTTCTCAATGTTTTTATAGTTCTGGAGCCTCACAACTGAGTAGCCTGGGATTTATACAGAATAAAATTACAGTATGTGCAACAAATGATTCCTATCAGATGACCAAAGAGCGCATGACCCAAGCAGAAGAGGAATTACGCAATCGAAGTGCAAAGGTTATTAAGCCTGGTGGACCATATTTAGGTATGGTTGTATTTCCTTTTCTACTAGATGTCTGTAAGTTTTCAAATTTAGTAATTGGTCCTTTCATCATACTGTCAGCAGAGTTTATGTGTTCAAAAGACTCAGCGTTAGGTGGCTCACTATCATATTGCAGATTTAAAATCTGTTGCTGCATTAAGGGTTGGCTTTATTTTTCCTCTGGAAAGCCTGCCAGCTCTTCCTTCCTTATTATTGCTTGGCTGGTAAAAATTTTGACCATTGAAGTGCAGGGTTTTATCTTCCCATACACATACCTTCTCTGTTTTAGTAACTAATGTTTTTGGTTCTGTAGCAACACTTTAGAATACAGTGTTAAACCAATACTTGCAAAAGTAATTAAAAAGAAAAAATAACGTCAAGGACATCTCTTACACAATTCAATTACTTGCTTCGAAAAATGTGCTTTTCATACATGTTAATCAGATTTTGTTTATGCTTTTATGGTGGATGAGCTGTTGTTACTCTAAAACCATATTTTTTTCCCATAAAAAATAACTGTCGTCTGCATGTGGATTTCATCATTTTGCACAGAACAAAATGTGTAGGCGAGACTGCATCATTAAACCATTTTGAGTACTGTTTCTCCAAGGAGAATGGAGATATGAGTCTCGGTGAGCACACAGTGCTGGGGCTGGACATGGCAGTGAGCTAGACAGGCCACATCAGTCCCTGTGCAGAAAAAGCCAGCATGTGCTGGGCTTTGTCACTATGTCAGGGGTCACATAGACACCCCTGCCATGGCAAGCTGCATGCTCCTGTGTCTCTGCCTGCAGAACCTTCTTAGAATTGCAAAATGAAGAGCAAGTGGCTTCTGTTGTGGGTATAGAGCTGGGAATGGGTTAATACTGGGACTGGGATGTGCACTGTCCAGGCTGCAAGGTGAGATGTGCCATGTCACTGCATTCTGCAACAACATTCTGCTTGGAGAAGCTCCATTTCACACGGATATCTGTGTTCTTCGTGATGGTTGCTTGAACAGGCTCCAAGTGAATGTTTTTAAGTTAAATAAATGGGGTCTGAAGATGAGCAGCAGGAGAATGATGGTGTTCGGGGATGCTTCTTTTCAGGCTGGCACAGGCAAAGATAAGGTAGGACAGGGTTAAATTGCTGCGGAGGTATGGAGGGTGGTTTTCAGCATGCTTCACACAGCATAGATTGGGAGCTGAGGTTGTCACTCATGGTAATATGCTGTTATGTTTTCAGTTGATTTTTTCAAAGTGATTCAGAGACATAACTTAAGGTGCTTGCTTGAATGCCACATATACTATCCGTAGTGTCAGGGATGCTTATTTAAACTGTGTTTACCTTGTGACAACACATCAAATGCGTTAATACACAACTGGCAAGTTCATGCTGCTCCATAAACATATCATGTGTCTTTTTGTGGTTAGGTTTGTTCTTGAAAACCAGAAAGCCAAAAACTGGAGATTGAAAGGTTATAGTGATTTGGCCTTTTCTGCAAAATGGCAATAAATTTTTGCTGTTCCTGGGAATAGCAGTATATAAACACAACTATGTGCTGTTCTCTTTCCTGTGACTACAGAAATTTCCTGAATTCCAAGCATTGCTGTTGGAAGAGTGGTAGAGCTTCAGTTCTTCTGACACATATTCACTAGCCTCCCTTATGTACCAAACACGAGTTGTTAACATCTGAAAAATGCACAGTTTGTCTCACATCCATTATTGTAGCAGATGTTATTAAAAAATGGAGTAGAGAAGTTGAAGGCTTTTCCTGGGAAACTCAAGTTAATGGTTGACTGCTGTTGCTGTAACATTCTGGATTCACTGTTTGCAAGCACTTGCATTGTTCTTTCAGTTGAGAAATATGTGTTTTTGTAGAATTTGATCCAAAATGCTCTGCAGGCTTTCTTTTGAAACTTCTTTGTCATGTATTCCAAGAACAGTTAGATTTTTTGTGTATTGTTTCTGCCCAACTTGATGTCATGCATATGGCCATATGTAATAAGAGGGGAGAACTTTTCTTTTTCAAATAAGTAGGTCAGGCGATGACGTCAGGTTGGTAGTCTCTTTGAGCAGCAGTGCTATTATTTGTTTAGACGTGGTCTCCCTTGGCATTAATGACGAACACTGTAATTATATAGAAGGCCTTTTCTTCAAACTGTGTTATTCCAAAAATAATCTGATTTATTTTATTCAGTGCTTAAGATCATAAACTGGAAAAATAATAAAATCAGCATTTACTAAATTCACAGTAAAGTCTTCCTAACAATATAACCGATTTACCTGATTTTTGTTGTATTGAATAATTTCTTAATTCCTACCTTAATGCATCTTTACTCTGTCTATTACCAGTGGATCTTAAAATGCTAACCAAATCCAGTTCTTGCAGATTATTTGGCCTGGTAATCTCTTTAAAATCAAATTCCTTTTCTTCTCCCAAACTCCCGTATAACTTCTTTTTTTTAAACCCTTAATTTAGGAAAAAGAGTACAGATAAGAAAAGCACCACAAAGCATTCCAGATCCTGTGCCTGAAAGGAAGAGGTCAACACCCATAAACCCAGCAAATACAATACGGAGGACTCATACAAACAATGCTGTTTCTCAGCGACCATACAGAGACAGAGTGATTCACTTACTGGCATTGAAGACCTACAAGAAACCAGAGTTACTTGCTCGTTTGCAGAGAGATGGTGTCAACCTGAAGGACAGGAATTCTCTTACAGCTATCCTGCAGCAGGTGAGATCATGGTTGCCAGCATTTTTTTTACTCCTGCTATTCTTTTAGTCATAATTTTGGGATGTGTTACTCCCATGTTTAAATGAGAAAATAATAAACACCTTAAATAATCCTCTCATCATTTAAGTGTTTCAACTGACTTTATGCACGTGCTTCAAAATGCAAGTCAAAGTGTGGGAAGAAAAGATTAAAAGATATGTGGGGGTAGTTTTGTTTTGCTGGGATGGTAGGCAGCAATTAACTATTTTTAGCTTTGTTGCTCCTAATGCCTTCTTTTTTTTCTTCCCTCTGTTTAAAAAGAAACTGCTGAACTAGGTAATTAAGAGAACCTGACCATGCTTTCTCTCAATTGCTTGATGTAGCTCTTCTTAGTACTTAGTATTTCTTGCCCCAAACTTACATGGAGTGAAGTCCAATAATGAACTAAGTTATTATTTCACATGTATGTAGTTGGTGGCCTTTATATGGTCAGTGCCTCTTCTTGGGATCTGACAGTCTTAGCAAACAGTAAATGAGAAAAACAGTGGTCTCTTTTGGGAAAAAACAAAACAAAACAAAAACAAAAAACTGCTTTGCTATCATATGGATTCTGTCCTTGTCTTTCTTGCAGGCTTCTTCCCTGTATGCTAGCTTTTCCAGTGCCCCAGTGAGCTGGGTTCCCATTGCATTTCTGTATCATATTCATGAAAATCACCAGTAGGCCTGCATGACGTAGATGAGATTTCTAAGCTCTGTGTTCAAGTGTGCCACATACTGCTACTTTTTTAACGAAATAGTTCTGATAAGGCCCATTAAGATAACATGTAATGTTTTTCATACTACCTGTTCTCACAGACTGATGACTGTATTGTGTATGTAAAGTAGGAGTATTTCCTGTGTATTTAGAATAGTTTTGAAAATCACTGCAGTGAGTAACTCAATATTTATGCAGTTTTAGTTGATCCTGCACTGAATTTTAAACAGTGTTTGTTCAAATAAGTTAAGTATTGTTTAGTTTGTCCAGAACGACGATAGGGTGTTGTTTTTTTTTTTTTAACCTCAAAGATGTGTAATTTAAAGAGCCATGTTCTTACATATGAATTTAATCAACTTCATAAATAATTAATTTTGTATTTTAAGTTTCTGAAGCTCTGCTTGCTATAGTAAAAAAAAAAAAATGACAATAATTTCTTTTTCCATTATTTTTGGCAATGTTTAGAAACTTTCTTGGAGTCTCTTTCTATTGTGTGGTGTGAGTTGTGTAAAGGTATTAGTTTACATTCAGAAATAAACAAGTTAGCAGCACTACACTGTAGAAAGGCTTGTTGACATTTTTCTTGTCTTCATTATTAGTTTTCTAGGAGCCTAAAGTCAGGAACCAAAACTGTGTTCTCATATGCATATATTTCATTATCTTAGAATGCAGCTTTAATTCAGTTTTTAACAAAGTTTACAGATTCACCATATTTTGTTTACTTTGAATTATTTTTAAGCAGAGGAGAAACACACACAGATTAGCAGTATTTATCCACAATAAAATTAAAATCAGGTGCAAGAATGTGTCAGAAAAGGCAGCAAAACATAAAGAATGCTTAACCCACTAGCACATTTAAATCCTCCTTCATTGAGCGTCAGCATTCACACCTTTTAATAGTAAACATTACAGGAGAGAAAATGCTCAAGGCAGCACAATATGGTGGTGGTGGGTGCAAAGTGTTGGAACATTTTGTATGAGGCAAATGGATTGACATTGTTCTTCTTTGAGATTTTCTCTGAAAGTTTGAGCAGGTATCAGAGTAGGAAGCCTGAAACAGTGCTTTGGATGTCATTAGTCATGAGATTTTGCTAGAGGTAGCTTGAATTTTTTGAGTATACTTTGTGTTATTTTTAAGGAAGATTAAAAAAACAAACAAACTTACTTTCAGAGACACGTGACTTTCTCATGATAGCATCTTGCTTCAGACAGCTCTCTGCCTGCAAGAGAAAGAATGCATCTGTACATCACTATGTTAGCTATACATCTTGATTCCTAAATAGATCTTGATAAGTATTCCTGCAGTTACCTTTTTTCTACCCGTAAACAGCCAGTGTGTCTTAAAACTAATGGAATGGGTGGAAACTTATTCTTTATACTAACTGAATAAGTGTATTTCTCATTATCAAGTAAGCTTTTTCAATAGAAAGGTATTGTTTCTTGTGGTGCAGTCACCTGAAAAAGAAAATTGATTCTATTTACAAGACAAGTGATGGCAAATAAAGCTTCTCTTGTGCCTTCTGCAGTCACTGAGGTGGTGAAAGAAGCATTTTCCAAGAACTCTGTGCTCTGCAAACACAGTGCAGCACTGTCAAACACAGGGATTGCTGGTGTCATCCTGAAGTTGAGCAGCACAGGTCTCTCCACATATTTCATTCTGGCGTAGCTGTATTTAAAGGCAGAGATATGTGATGCAGAGAAAAGTTTTTCTTAAGAGTACAATTTCATAGAAGCTTGCATCTTTTGGGGATTTTTTACATCCAAAATTTTATATCCAAATTTGACCACATTTCTGAGGATCAGCACACATGACATGAGAACTACTTTGTATCTCAGCTATAAAAATGGTGCTTGATTTTGTTTATGTTGTTGATTTAGCTGTATATTACTACTGTGGTTGACATTTAGGTATAATTGTCCTTTTTTTTTTTTCTCTTTTGTAAATGTCTAGGTAGCCAACTTGAATCCCAAGGATAATTCTTACACTCTGAAGGATTATTTATTTAAAGACATTCAGAAAGACTGGCCTGGATACAGTGAAGTTGATAAACAGACATTGGAGTTAATACTTTCTAGGTAAGTTCAGTTCTCTCACATGGGGTCTAGTTAGACTTCTTGGATTGCATTAAGTAAAAAGGAATTGTCATGGGCGACATATAAAACATATAATATGGTTAATGTATGCTAGTAACAAAACTTTTATTTTTAAATTTTTTAAATTAAAACTTCAAAAAAGAGGGCAACAAAAACAAAGCAGGTTGGTCACGTGCTGTGGAAGAAAGAAAATAACAGTTTTAGAAACTGTGTGTTTTGCCAGTAATGAAAGGACTATGACATGGATACTTTTGCCTTGTAACCTGAAATGTGGGTAATCCTTACAGAAAAGTAAATTCATCTCAGAGTACCACCAGCACCAGTCATTTGGGATCTCCTGTAACTTCTAGTAAAGATGCTGCATCAGCTTCTCCTTCCCAGGTATTTTGTGGCTTTTAAAAACTATTTATAATGTACCAAGGTTTAACTTGCTTTATATTGGAATAAAATCTATAATACAGAGCACTCGTATTATCTTTGCCGTATGAAAAACTAAAGCATTTACTTCTAGATGGATGCTTATGGTTTTTTTTTGGTTTTATTTTTTAAGATGGTTGCACTGTCAAAGACCTTAAGACTTAATGATAACATAGCCTAAAAGCTGCCATGTTTAGTCTTCCGTGTTTCAGAATGTTCGGAATCTTTGGAAAGACAGAATTCCTGTGTACTTGCTCACTTGTAAATACGTCTAGATTGGTCGGAGACTATCCCTGTAGTGTTTGAAGAGCTGAGATGTTAGCATAGCACCTGTCTATCAATAGCACACTGACCCTTGCAGGAGATAGCTCATCTGTAGAGGCTAAACTTGTTGGCTGTCCATTATTATCATGTACTTTCTGATTAAAATCTTAAAGTTGTTTTGTATTGCCCCTTGATTTGTTTATCTTGGTGTGTAGGAAGGCATTTTGAAAACTATAAATGTGTATATATTTTTTGTTGTATGATTGCATGTATTCAAGTTTCTTTGTGGTGTGGTAGTTAAAAGGATCAAAGATGCACAAACATAATTATGTTGCTGTTTAAATATAATGCTTAGGAAAAGCTAGAATAAGCAGAAATTACACTTGCAATCTGCTGTGTGGCCGTATATATTTTTTCTTGCTACCATCTTTAAACACCCAGTATGATGGAGGGTAAAAGGGAGGTCTGGATCAGTGGATCCAGGCTTCTTCCAACCTTTTCAAACTTAAGATACTTGTGTCCTGCTTTGCTATCAATAAAAAAGTGCAATACAAACTCTTCAGAAGTGGCTTGAAAAAATCCATATGAAATGCATTCCTTTAAGGAAAAGTACGACACTTTCTTTGAAACTGTATTTTCATAACAACTGAAATTTGAAGAAGTTTAGGTACACCAGAGCTTGTGTGTAATAACAAACTGTAAAGTACTTGGCGTCTCACACTGTTAAGATACATGAGTTTAAAAGTGGAGGAAGGGCACACCTATTCTTCCCTTATTTTCATCCTGTCAAACAGCAACATAGTGTGTGTGCTATCGACCTCTATGTGTTACAACTAGATGGCACAGAACTGTGCCCAGTGCTTAGTTTAAAAATGGTGCCACCTTGTAAACCAAGAAAAAGCACAACAGGCTTGTTGAGGAAAGCATGAACCTATGTTTCAACTGGACAAAATAGCTGGAGGGGCAGCTGCAACAGAACTGTTTTTTCAACATGTTCTTTGTTGTCTCCTCTTTAGTTGGTAGATCTGTGTTCAACAGCTGCTTGTTCTTAGGTGTTCTTCATTGAAATAGAATCATAGAATCATAGAATCATAGAATCATAGAATCACCAAGGTTGGAAAAGACCTAAAAGATCACTCAGTCCAACCGTTCACCTATTCCCAAGCTCCTACTAAACCATGTCCCTCAACACAACATCCAGTCTTTCCTTGAACACCCCCAGGGTCGGTGATTCCACCACCTCCCTGGGCAGTCCATTCCAGTGCCTGACCACCCTTTCTGAAAAGTAATACTTCCTCATGTCCAGCCTGAATCTCCTCTGCCGTAGCTTGAAGCCATTCCCTCTGGTCCTATCACTAATGACACGAGAGAAGAGGCCGACCCCCAGCTCACTACAACCTCCCTTCAGGAAGTTATAGAGAGCAATGAGGTCTCCCCTGAGCCTCCTCTTCTCCAGGCTGAACATTCCCAGCTCCTTCAGCCTCTCCTCATATGGCCTGTGTTCCAGACCCCTCACCAGCTTTGTTGCCCTTCTTTGAACACGTTCCAGGGCCTCAATATCTTTCTTGCAGTGAGGGGCCCAAAACTGGACACAGTACTCGAGGTGCGGCCTCACGAGTGCTGAATATAGGGGAACAGTCACCTCTCTGCTCCTGCTTGCAACACTGTTTCTGATGCAAGCCAGGATGCCATTGGCCTTCTTGGCCAATGAACGCTACTACTCCATTTTGTTTTGCAGAAACGGCTCTTGGATTTCAACTTCATTGATCCCCTGATGAACAAGAAGCCGAGGATCTCCCACCTCAACAGTCGAGTCCAGCCGTCCTTGAGTGGACCCCCACCTGCCCCCAGCAAGAAGGCAACCCTTGCCACTGCAGCACCTGCCCCACCATCCTTGCCTGCCGCCCACCTGCCTGCCTCCAATCCGCCCCAGACTGCCAGCTCAATCTCCCCCAGCACACCTGAGGGGCGTGGGATGCAAGATCTGCCTGTAGATAGCATCAGCCAAAGTGGCAGTAGTGTCTTCAAGCACCAGCAAGAAAAATATACCTCTCGGACTCCTTTGGAAACCCCAGCGCCTGCCAGTGGTAAATTGGAACATCCCACATTTGCAGGTGAGGAGGATGTGTTGTGCAAGAAGTCCATGAAGAAGGCCAAAAAGCATAAGGAGAAGGACCAAATCAAAAAGCAGGACACTACAAGAGAGCAGAAAGATGAAGGACTACTTGAAAGCAAAACGGACCTTAGGAAAGAGGAGACTGCCATGATGAAAAGCCCCTCTGGTTTGGAGTCAGATGAAGGTATTAAAATGCTGCTTCTCATAACTATTGCATGAATAGGCCTTCTGAAAAGACACTAGAAGAACAAAGACTAGAAGCATGAATAATCTACTTTTTTCCCTGCTGTATTTTAAGTGCTTTACCATTATCTCTACTTTATGATAACGAAGGATTAGGAAATAATTTGTTGTATCCTCTCTCATTATATTTTAGTTACCAGCTTCTTCTTTATGAAACTAACTAAATAAAATAAAACAAAATAAACAAAGCCCACCAAACAACTCAGAAGCAGAGGCTGAACTTTTTTTGCTAGAGCATTGTCTAAAATTGGGTACATTTTTAAGAATTTTCTCTCTGCAGTACTGAAATCATTAGAACAAGGAAATATTCCATGGGTGTCTATTGAAAAGTAAATCTTTGAAAGGAAAGCATAGATGCTAGAAAAAAACAGGTAATGGATTTGTTTTTTTATTTGACTTACATTAAACTGAAAGTTTATTTAAGTTTACTGCATGTTTTTTAATCAGCTGTTTTTAAAACCTGCACATTAATAGCACATAATTAGAAAAGTTTGACATACAGGTGCAGCATGGTAGTTTACTGAAACACACAGTTCAGACATAAATGTATGTGATCATGCATTGAAATACAAGTTTCATGGCAATCTGCATTTTCATGGAAAATCTAAAACGTACATAACCTGACAAGTTTTCTTGAGTTTTGGCTTTAACAGCCACAGAATTCACTACTAAAGCAGGCTAGAAGTCAGGTTTGACCCTTAGCTGTCACAGCTTGAAGGTATGTTTAGAGCATGCAAGGTGCCCCTTTGAAGTATTCTTCTGCACATAGAAAAAGTGCTTTGAGGTGATCTTCTCCCACATGCCCTTGTTATACTGCTTCGTGTCCACACGTGGTGTGAAATTACCTTGAACATATTTTGACTTTATCAACACGTGAGCATTTTTCTCCAGATTCCAGCAATATAACTCCAAATGGCTAGGGAAATAAAAATCTGTAGTAACTCTAATGTTGATCCCTAACTGAAGCTTTTAAATGGGCTGAGCCATTTTAGCAAATATTGTTTGAGTTCTTGGAAGTAAAATGCTCGAGGCAAAATTCTTCACAGAAGTAGTGTTTGTTAACATTACTGGCTGCTTTTCTCTCAGATATTGTTCTGACTTATGTACTACTTTTTTACTGTGCTTCCTGCTTTCAACATTATAATTTTAACATTAAATGTAATCATCATCTGTAGAACATTGTGAAATAACTCTTTTCCCCTGCCTTTGCTCAGATGGCTTACTGATTTGTAAAAGTGGCTGAGCATTAGCGGAAATAATGTGCTTCGACAGTGGCAGTGTAAGATAATAATTATTATTAGAGAGTTTTTTTTGTTTTGTTTTTTAAGCTTTCCAACAAACACCAATGAAAAAAAAAAGGCAGAGGTTTGATAAGATACAAGAAAAAAAACACTAATTCCAGTTACAACTTAATTTTCCTTAAAGCAGCTGTTCTTATCAAAAAGGTAGATGGGTCTTGAAATATTTCTTTAAATTGATTAGAGGGTATAGAGGTGCTTTTATAATGTCATTGAAAGGGCAATTTGCAAGTGCAAATAACTTGGAAACTTGGTATAGCTACATTAGTGAGGAACATCTCTTTGTTGCAGTTTACTGAAACCTGAGTGCAGTAACCCATACACAACAGTTTTGACTTTTCTGCATAAAAGAGTGCTGAAATTAAATCTAACTTTGGATGTCCAAAAAGGGCAGGGAAAGAAGGATAAAAATGTGGCATAAAAAGAACTTCAACTTTCTAGTGTACATATTGTAGTCCTCTGCAACATGAATGCTGGTATAAATCAAGCTATCTAATTGTGCAGCTATTCAAGCTGTTTAATTTGAATTGCTGTGCAAATGCCACGTTATGTCTTGAATTAATAAAAGTTGACCTCTGGTTAATGCTTTGGTCATGCTGAACCTGAGAAATAAACTAGCCGTTCCCTCTTTTTGAACTGCAGTACTGTGTACTGTGGAGAAGGTCATATGAGCCTTGTTAATATACAAAGCTTGTTTGCAGTAATTTACTGTCAGAATAGAACTCTATAGGATTTTTTCCAGCCTTTAGGTTCTTATTGTTTGGCTATATTAAAAATCTGTTTATCACAAGTGTCAAAACTTCTGCTTTTCTATAGGAGTTGAAAAAACGTGCACTGCCTCCACAGATTCTCCTTCATCAACAAATGAACTACCAGACTACTTCAAGTGAGTAAAGTGATAATTTAAAATCTCCTGTTATTTATTGAAGCGATTGAAAAATCACCCGTACAAAGTCTAGTTTAGTTACAAAATTGAAAAAACTACCAAAATGTAGTTGGAGAATAACAACAAATTCATTTATAATGGCAATTTCCTATAAAGGAGCTTGCCATCACTCTAAAATTACATTTTAAGTTAACTGGTTGCCTTATTTAAGTACTCTTAATTTTTGAAATCTGAGCTTGTCCTTTAATTATTTTGAGAGAGAAAAAAATGTTAAAAACAATTTTTAATACGCTTTGGCAGATTTAAAAAGAAAAAAAAACACATTTAATGTCATTCTTGAAGACCAAAATAAAAAGGCATTAGAGTGTGTGCTGCTTTCTTTTTAGACAAAAGGAGAGCTGAACGCCAAAGTACTGAGTATGCAAAGTTTGAATGAAGGTCTTGTTTTCACCGCTTAGTACATCTAAGTTGGGAAGGTGGTGAAGGAAAATTAGCAAAATTTAAAGTCTAGCATTACAAAGTGTGTATATATGAACTAGCAGGAGTTAACCACCCAAGTTATTTCTAAAGATTTTGTAAATGACCACTGATAATTGGAAGCTACAGCAAAACAACCAATTTAACAACAGAATCATAGACTGAAGACCTAGAGATAAGAAAGAAACTTCAATTCAAATTTTAATTTTAGATTCTTAATTATAGCTGTGAAATAGGTACAAATGTGCTGAACTAGTATATGAAATGTTGCATATCTGTAGTGATTGGGGCATTACACTCTTTGCAGTCGAAGAAAGAATTGCCAGTTAAGGTTAATCTTTGCTTCTTCGCAGATAGTCACACATCACATTAACATGCCCAAAGGTTAAAATTTACCTGCCATGTAACAAAATTTTTCATACTTCATTGCAGTAAGACAGGCGTTAAAAAACTGGATTTGAAATGGCATAATAGCAGAATCAATAGTTTGCTAAATGTTTGGTTTTGTGGTTGTTTTTTCTTGTTTTTTTTTTTTTATTATTTTTTAGTTTTTTTTTTTTTTTTAAGAATAATAAAATTAATTTTCAGTTAGAGGGATTATCCTTTACACTGTAAAATAGAGAAGTACCTTCTGCATATTTATTGCAGTGAGATGATGTAGGTAGCCAGAGTGAATCGTGTTTTGCAGAGCTACAGTTTAGTGCTTGAAGCGTTGGGATGAGAGTTCAAACCTGTGTTTAACTCCAAACCTTTCCTGGGTTAAAACAGATTCAGCTCTTTGACATCTGCTTCCCATGTACACTGAAGGCAACGATACTGAGCTTTCTAAGATGTCTTGAAATCTTTTGTCTTCACATAGAGAAATATACAACTCTGTTATGTAGTCTGATATTTCAGTTGGGTGCCTTTAAGCTTTGCTAAAAAGGGGAAAAAATAGTGTAAGATTTCGTCAAGTTGTTTGAGTTCTGATTGGGTGTAAACACTTCAGCGGAGAATTCTTTGTGAAAGGAGCAACCTTTCAAATAATTGTACAGATAATCTACCTGTTAGCTACAGCTTACTGGAAATAACTTACATAGAGTTGCTTCAGGCATCTGCTTTGTCTTGAGGAAAAGACTGAATCCTTGAACAAACTTGCAGGTTGATCCAGTTTAAAGGATTTTGATAGTTTATTTTAGCTCTTTTTTCTGCCTCCAAGTACTACACAGTTCATTAGTATAATGCTAAAGCATGTTGAAGATAATTTCCTATCACAAATATTTAGTGAGTAAACTTGGAAGGGCAGCCTCCCGGATTTGTTGGTTGAGACCAGAGAGAGGTGACTGTAGGGAGCTGTCTTTGACACAGTGATCATGAAATAGTTGACTTCATAATTTTTGGCATAAGGAGAAAAAGGTTAACACTCTCTATTTTAAGAAAGAAAACCTGATGCTACTCAGGCAGCTAGTTAGCAGTGTCCTCTAGTAATTTGCTCTGTAGAGTCTTTCCAAGAGTGCTGGTCACTTTCCTGGAATCAACTCTTGAAAGTCCAGGATCACTCAATTCCATTCTGCTGCAAGGCAAGCAAGCAAAGCAGAAGACAGGCCTGGCTAAACAGAGAAGCCCTCATAGAATTAGGGCAGAAAACATAGAGCAGCAAAGTCAGGATTTATGGGGAGAGTACAGAGCTTCAGTTACATCTACAGCTGGGAGAAAACAGGGAAAGCAAAAGCTCAACTTGAATTGATGCTGGACAGCAAAAAGGGCTTTTTCAAGTATGTCAACAGCGAAGGGGGATCAAAGGAAAACACTGTACTGATAGTTGATACAGGTGACCAACAAGTCATCAACAAAAGGGCTTAAGAAAAGGTGGAAGCATTTAATGACCTTTTTGCCTCAGTTTTTAGTAATGGCACATCTTTGTCTGCCTGATCCTCTGACATGGAGGACCATGACTGGAGAGTCAATGACTTTCCATCCATGGTCCCTAATATTGTACAGTTGCAGCAGCTCAGTGTTCATAAATCCATGGACCTGGTGAGATTCACCTTCAGAGTGCTGAAGGACTTACAAACATTAGTGCTGCGCTTCTCTCAACCATCTTCTGAAGATTGTGAGAGTCTGGGGAGGTCTCTGCTGACTAGCCTGAACTTGGAGACTAGCCAGCATTACAGCGATCTACAGAAAGAGCATAGGAGAGGAGCCAGGAAACTACAGACCTGTAAATCTAACCTCAGTCCCTGGAAAAGTTACAGAGAAGATTGTCCTGGGGGATACAGGAAGTCAGTTAATGAACAAAGCTGTTATCAGTCACGGTCAGTGTGGGCTCATGAAGGGACAGTCCTGCTGTAATAATTTCATCTCCTTTTCTAATAAGGTCACCTGCTTCACGAGTGGAGAGAAGGCAGTGGATGTAATCTTTCTATATTTCAAGTAAGGCCTTTGGAGCAGTCGATCTGTGAGATAAGCAGGTTCACACCACACTGAGTGATGAACTGTCTCGATAGAAGAGCTCAAAAGGTTGTAGGGAATGGACTACAGTCATCAATGGCGTGAAGTTCAACAAAGGAAAATACCAGGCTCCTCACTTTGTCTGGGACAGTCTGGGATACAAGTAACAGGAGAGTCTTAGCACTGGAGCAGCCTCACCTTGATGCCGTTTGCAGTTCTTGGCTCCACAATCTAAAAAGGATGTCAAGATCCTCAGAAACATCCAGAGGAGGACAACAAAGCTGCTACCAGGACTGGAAGGCATATCTTGTGGGAAGAGATTGAGGGCAATTGGGTTGTCTAGTCCATAGAGGGCTGGAAGGTAATGTCATCTCTCTCTGCCACTCCCTGAGGAGGGGAAGCAGAGGGAGGCACTGGGCTGTGTTCCTGGTATCTGATGGAAATGGCACAAAGATGCCAAGGAAAGATTCAGACTAGATGTTAGGACATTACCAAGGGGCTGGTCAAACTCTGTAACAGGCTTCCCAGAGAGGTGGTGGATGTCCCATGCCTGACAGTGTTTGAGGCATTTGGATAATACCCAGAATAACATGCTCTAACTTTTGGTTAGCCTTGAAGTGGTCAGGCAGCTGGACAAGATGATCTCTGGAGGTCCTTTCCAAACCAAACTATTCCATTCCATTTGTATTCAAACATGACTAGTCAAATTATAACAGCAATCCTGAGTTCACAAATCAACTTCCCTCATTGTCATGCTCAGCAGGGCTTCCAGCATGGGGCAGGCATATGTTAGTTCCAGTCTTTTGTTTATGTCTCTATGAGACCTTGCTCTTTTCTGAAACTGAATTTCTGTTTTGAGAATCTTTTGGTGCTTTTGTTACATAATCAGTTTGTTGCTCACAGTATATCCTGCTGAATGTTAATGTCTCTGGATAAAGACAAAGTAATCAGTTCCTAACCTTCAAAATTTTCCTTGCAGAGGAGGTAAGGTAGGGCAGAGCTCAGCAGTTAACCGCTCCCTCACTGCATCTGTTCGATACCATGAAGTGTCTTTTGTATAAGATTGAATGTGCATTTGTGTTTTCTACTAGAAAATACATAGCTATAGTCTCATATGAGCAACGCCAGCGTTATAAGGATGACTTCAATGCAGAGTATGATGAATACAGGAGTTTGCATGCTCGAATGGAGAGTATCACCAGAAAATTCATGAAGCTTGATGAACAGCGAAAACAGCTTTCTCCAGGGTCCAAGGAATATCAGGTAAAGAAGAGTAAAACCATGAAGACTGTGTCTTATTTCCATCTTTTACACCCTACAGAATTCTGTATTTTCAGAATAAGCAGATGCTTCAGTTTTGTAGTCCGGTAAATTACACTGACATGATTTTAAAGTGTCCAAGGGATACCAAGTAACTAGTTGTATGTTAGGAGGTACCAGATTGGCTGTAGTTTTACTGACTGCCTCACAGCATCCTGGTGAAGTAAGAGAGTACTGCTGCACTGATGAGAAAGGAGAAGAACCAAAGGACCATAATCCCCAGGCTTTGCTGACAAGCTATTTCCCATTGTTTAAAGGGGACAAGTTTATTTTGTATACTTAACAAGATGTGCAGTCACAAACTTATTTGGCTTCTAACTGTAAATTTTAGCAAAGAAGGGTATTAAAAACTTTGCATTCCAGCTTTCAAGCCTGGGATGACATTATTTGGACATGCAAATTCCAAATGCTCAGTACTGGAATTCTTAAATTCTCTGTGTGTGCTGAGGATGTTTGGTAGCATCTGGCTAGCTTTTATAAGTTTTTGCACAGATTGCAAATGTATTTGTGAGCGCAGGGAGTATTTTAAAATCCCTGGTACTGCTCAATCAAACAAAGGAGAGAAACTTTACAGAACTCACGTACGTGGTCTGACCCTACATTGGCTAACTCTTGACTTCTGTGGCTTCACAGAACCACGTAACAAGTCATTTAGCCCTTATTTGAAGACTCCACCCAAGTGTGCTCTCTGTGAAAGCAAGTATTTTACAGTGGCGTGAATGACTTCACAAAGGGAATCTTCAAACGCATTTTCTTCCTGTTGCTTGTTTACAGATTTAATTGCAGATCTGGGCTGTGTTCTGTGTTTGTTAGTCTTGTTTTTTTGTGACTCAGAACAGTGATGACTCTTGGATAAGAAAATATCTTGAGTAAAACTTCATTTTAATGCTCTATTTGGTTGTATTTTCTAGTAGTAATGAAATGTTCTTCATATTGCTTTCATGTTTCAATTTTTTTTTTTTGTTAAGATGCTTCATGAGGAAGTCCTAGAAGAGTATCGAAAGATACAACAGGTATGTGTAGCACCAGGTCTGTGGGAGTTATAAACTGTTGGAATGGGCTGATGGCCATTCTTAAGCAAAGGACAGGAAATACTAAACTTCAGATATTTTCATGCCCTAATTTTCTTTTTATCTTTACAGTCTAGTCCCAACTATCGTGAAGAGAAACACAGATGTGAATATCTCCATAACAAGCTGTCTCACATTAAAAGACTAATAAGTGAATTTGACCAACAGCAATCAGAGTTACGGCACTAGTCTCCTGCTCAGACCAGCATATGTGAATGAATGGAAACTTATTTATTTAAAATTCCATATGAGTTGCTCTAAGATTCTAAGATTGAACTTTTGCATTACAAAAGTTTTTCAGTATTAGTTTACTTGAGTTGACTACTTCTGTTGTTGATGTTGTTTATATGCATATTTGAAGCTGCTTTCTCTGGTCCCTTTTTTTCTTCAAGACTTATGTTTGTCCATTTAAATCATTTTATCAGTAGGTGCTGGGACCCAGTACATCTACTGTGAAGTTGTGCACATTTTAAGAAAATGGTGTAGCGAACTGAAATACTTTTGGATAAATATAAGGCTATTTTTCTGACCTTTCTTGTTAATGCAAACTCTTTGCCTTAAATGGTAGAAGGTTTAGAAATTTGCACAAAAAAAAAACCACAAAAAAAAAAAAAAAACAAAAAACAAAAAACAAAAACATTGTTTTGGAGGGTTAAAAAGGTGTTGTATATAAGTCTATATACAGCCCGTCTTTGTTACTAGAGAAACTCATCACTGCAACTTAAACCCCCCATCGCAATGGTTGCCTTAAGGTGTTTGCTTGTGTGTATTTAGTGTAGTTAAATTATTAGCTACACTGCTTCCCGCCTGCTGAAACACCTGGGAAGCACTACATGGCCTACCAGTGTCTGAAAGTGTGTGCCTGTTCTGTGTGTATGCAAAAATGTGTGGGTGTGAGCATGCATGATGAGGAGGGGAAAAAAAAGAAAAAAAAAAGCTGCTACTCCAACTACTCTAAGTAGGCCAGACATCGCTCAGGTTAAAACAACTGACGAGTGTTCCTCTAGAATTTTTTCCTACAAAATTGCTACTTCTATTGTGGAAGATGAGAGCATTTCCATTTCAATAGTTTGTCAGCTTTATTAATGTTGGTAAAATTGATACTTTACAAAAAATTAAACAGATATATAGTTTTGGGGCAAGATTATAAAACTAAACATGTAGGCTACCTATTTATATACTGCTATAAAGTATTTTTTGAAGAGAGTTATGCAAAGAAGCTATTGCCTACATGAAATGTATATTTAAAGATTTCTGTCCTGGGTGCCAGGAATATAACAAAGAACAGATGTATTTAACTATGAAATACTGTGATCACAAAACAGCACAAATTTTCATTTCATGCAGTTTTTATTTTATTTTGATTTAAATCATTGCTTGCTTTGTCATGTGAAAACACGGGTTATCTGGTCGGAATAGAGCAAAATCTTACTTTGTCTTATGTTTGTCTTTTCAAAATACAGCCAATTGAAAAGGGAAGCACTATGTTTACAAATATGATTTTGGAATGTTTGCCAAAATAGTGGTAGTATCTCTAATAAACTTTATCTCCAGCATTAAAAAAAAAAAAAGAAAACAAAAACAAAACAAACAAAACCCACAAAAAAATGCCAACAAAAAATACCAACAAAAAACAACAACAAAGAAAAACTAATCCAAACTGTTGTATATCATTGTAAACCAGAAAATGTCTGAAAATATGCATTCAAGTAAATGGGAATTTGAATTTTTGCCTTGAATTTGTGGGTTCAGATATCTTGCAGTCGTGAAGATGAACTAGCTTGCAGAGGCATTCCTTTCTGTTGCATGACTTGTATGACATATTTGAGGCCAAGCTGATTCTGGATCCCTTGGCTTAACCTCCACATTTCAAACAGCAATGTGAAGGGATGACCTCTTGCTTAACGGTAAGAGCAGCATTCATCTGGACTCAAATACTGAGGCACATGGACAGCAGTGCCTAGGTCTAAGTGCAGGAGCTTTTGTCTGTGCTGCGTCTGCGCTGGATAGCTGGATCTCAACCCAGCTTTCAACAAAGTGTCTTCTCAGATTGAAACAATGGAAAGCTTCTTATAGTGTTTTGGCAGTGCACTGCTCTTCATCTAAACTGTTTGTACAGATCTTACTTCAGCTGCCGTTGTGAGACATTCAGTACTGGTATACAGCTGTCCTAATGTGTTGTTAGTATTTGTTGTACTACCACTATGTAAAATGAGGTTAGTGTAGTTAACAAATTTTTCTCCTCCTTTTATGTGAAAAGATTGACTCGTATTTGCATGCATCTTCTGGTTTACTACCTGTGTATCTGTTGCAGCTGGAGGTTAATGCTACTTGAGAGGTCCACCACTGTGCATCACCATGAGATCTGACAAGCTACTGTAAAGACCTTAATTGAAGGTTTTGCTCATTTGCATCAAGCATTTCTTAAGCCTTGCAAGTATACCAAACAGCCTATGTAAATTTACGGCACTATTTTGCAATACGTATCTCTTGTTGCCCTTGAGCTGCCATTCCTGTTTGGCAGATGTGGAAGAACCCACTGACTCTAGGCCTGTGACTTTATTGCCCTGCCCCATACAAGTGTCCTGCTTGCTCAGAGGAGCAAGCACTGCAGATGGCGGCATGTTGGCTGGGGATACACTACAACAGGTCTGGAGCAAATGACTGATGGAGAGGAGCAGATGCTCCTTCTCCTGAAAGGAAGCTGGATCTCACTGCGGTTTCAAACAACATCGAGACATGAGGGGGCATCAGCCCTCTCCAGCTGTCTGGAAAAAAAAATCACAAGTTATGAGGACTGGTTTCCCATGTTATGGTTTGTAGGGGGAAAACGATGCCCAAAGAAAACTTTTTTGAAATAGTAGCTATGCTCTAAACCATCATAGGAAGCAGATCACTGCTGACTGCTTCCAAGTCTTCATTTGATCTTGTCACTAATCAAAAAGTAGAAATATTTGAAAGCGTTTTGTAAAACATGTGTGTAAGTATTGGAAGCAAAGTTGCTTCAATTAGTTTTAAACAACTTGGATTAAAGTGTTGATATCGTAACCTTGTTCATTTGTTAGCTTTCCTTAAACAGTGTTGTTACAACCAGTCTTTCTGGATATGTTAATGGTGATTCATGTGAAGACTTATGGCTACTTTAAACTGCGATTCTTCTCAGAAGTTTTGCTCTGCTCTGTATACCTGAAGGGAAAGGGATATGGCCAGAAGTTCTGTAGCCTTCTTCTGGGGAAGGATGTGGAATTGTTTAAGGGATGGCAGCATCTGGGAAACATGAAGGCTTACAACAGGGCTGTGACTTCCCTTTTGATTCAGAGTACTGTAAAACTTTTTTCAATTGTTTCCATGCAAACTGTATTTAAATTCTGTGCGTGAAACATCTTGGGGCATTCTGTCAATGAACATTTGAGCCATTGTTGCCCTTCTGTTCTGCATCAACTTGAGTTCAATAAAATGTTCACTTTGCAACCCTGAGGTGTGGGGCTGTCCTTGCCTGTCAGTGGCACTGCTTGGGAATGTGGGCAGGGCAGGGAAGTGAGCACCATTCACAGAACAAGGTCGGAGAGCAGGAGAGGCATTGCTGCACCTTCGTGGAGCACCAGGCTGCAGGCTGTCCTTGGCTGGAGAATGACCCATGCTTAGCACAGTTCCTAACCCAAAAAAGCGAAATGTTCACATGCCAATTTGCAGTGGCTCTTTTTCCTACCCTTCTGAGCCTGAAGTTCCTGTCTACTTCTATTTTACATTCACAGCGAAGGGTTCTGGCAAAACACTTTGATATTGAGCACAGTCAGGTGCTTAAGAAGATGGTGAAGATCATGGGGCTTTCCCCAGCTGGTGCATATATGCTAGGGACAGGGGAGGAGGTGGAAGTACTCACAAGAGTCTCACTAATTTTGTGAGCTAGCTGTAGCATTTTCTGTGATAGAACATGCTTGTCTGTTGGTCAGTAGCTATTGGTACAAGATGGCTGCATCATTCTGAACAGTTAATTGTTGGTTGCAGAACTGAGCCATAGATAAAAGTTTTACAAGCTGGTAATTATTTTGCTTCATGTTTCACTGCTTTCTTAACCTTTTTTTAGGATGTGAAAATTCCACATATTTGATAGCCACGTGCATTTCTAGCTGCCGTTCAGGCCTAAATTCCTTAATGCCAAACCAAAACCAAAGTCATACACATGCCACTGCTGAAACCACAAACTGTCTTTGAAATCCTAGAGCCAAAACACTTCTGAGGCTTTAATTTTTAAATATTACTGACCCGGTAAGTTAAATTTGCCATGTCTAAAATCTTACAACTGATGGCACATACAGATGTAGTCATGCACAGAGGTGCATGCAGGAGGATTTCAAGGGATACAAAGATGGTGAAAGGTTTTGAGGGCAAGATGTATGAGGAGCAGCTGAGGGTCCCTAGGTTTGCTCAGCGCAGAGCAGAGGAGCTGAGGGGAGCCCTCATGGCAGCTGCAGCTCCTCACAGGGAGCGGAGGGCAGCGCTGAGCTCTGCTGTGTGTGCCAGCGACAGGGCCGAGGGAACGGCATGGAGCTGTGTGAGGGGAGGGCAGCTGGGGGTCAGGGAAAGGGGCTGCAGCACAGGGCGGTGGGCACGGAACAGGATGCACAGGACGGTGGGAGTTCAAGGAACATATGGAGAATGTCCTTGGCACAGGGTTTGGATGTTGGATGGTGCTCTGTGGAGTTGGGAGTTGGATGCAATGATCATTACAGATCCCATCCAACTTGGGCACAGCAGGTTTTCTTATGATTAGATATGATTAAAATTTCAAACTTTTATATACTGCTAATGTGTGATACTAAACAGGACAGGAACTTCCCAGTCCTTCCAAAGCCCAGGAGATGCTCAGGACCCTGGGACTGAGCATTATGGATTTTCTGATAGCTCAACAAACAGAGCCTCCATTAGATCTGGTTTGCTTTGGTGCTCCAACCACCTCAGCACACTGCTCAGAAAATTACTATGATGTTACAATACCAGCTTGTTTGTAAGGCACTTGTGATCATTATGGAAAAATGCTGAAAACAGCATGCACAAACCTAAACAGACACTTTGGTCTATAGAATTTTCTCATGTATGAGCATGAGTTTTTCTGCTCTCGACAGATAATGAGGTTCCCATGGCTCAGGCTCTCTTGGCTATTTTTTCACATTAACAGAATGTGACTGGATGCTTAAAAGAACTAATGTAATTGCTTGTAATGTGCATGCCATCACTCCAAACTTTATCCTGAATGAGTCTGCTGGGAACTTGATATTCTCATCTTCACCCTGACATTCCCAGGTAAATGTCCAGATCACGGGATAAGTCTTTCAGATTTATCTGAAACATCTGGTCTCCTTCCCTAAACACAAAGCCCAGAAACAGGGTATGCCTTCCCAGAATCATACCATTGTTTGAACTGGACAGGACCTTTAAAGGCCCTTGCAGTTGGATCAGGTGCTCAGAGCTCCATCCCACCTGACCTTGAGTTCCTTCACGGACGAGGCATCCACCTCTCTGGGCTTTACTGTGCTTCACTGTGGGTTTCAGTCTTTCACGACTTTGTACCTTCACTGTGCCTGAGCTTTCTCCTCCTTTCTAAACATGGCATCCTTGTGTACAAATTAAGAACACCTTGTAGGTTTGGTGAAATGCATGCTTTCAACATATTTGTTTTACTAGTAACAATATTGGATACTAGAACCACTCAGCAAAAAAAAAACCTGTAAGGACATCTCTTTATAGAGAAGCCAAAAATGCTGATGTGGAGAAGAATAAGCAGAAGTTGAGTTGCTGAGCTACCACTCCAGACAAGGACAGCAACCATTTTGTCACCATCAAATCATCTCCTACTGTCACTACTGTACAATGAGTGCAAGACAGCCCCAGGTAACCCTTAATGATGAATAATCTTTTCCAGTGTACAAAACAAAATGCCAGCTGTTGCCACTACTGTCTGCAGATCCTGCTTTATTTTATGATTTCTAAACATCCATCCAACTCTTTCTGAAGTAAATTGCCTTTAGTTGCACATTTTTTCTCACAACACAGTCAAAATTTCACCACACCTGGGTCCTCACAGGTTTACAGTAGTGACAATAGAGATAAGACAAAGCAAGCAGGACCCTTGATCAAAACGCTGCTCATTCCCACAGCATTGAATAAGGCTGACAGTCAGTCACAGACAGAGAGACTGTGTTCATAAAGCTCCTCCAGCTCTGAGGAGGAGCTTTACCACAGGACAAGATGGACAGAATGGGGAGCTGGAGGTGACTGCAGTTTTGACATTTGGCAGAGAGGGGTCATAGTGCCTTAGAGGTGGAAGAGGAAGGTTGCCCCTAGAATATCTTGCAGTGCTGTAAGTAGCAAATAAAGATCTTGCAGAAAAATGTGGAGCAGTTTACATAGTTAGCCTTTCAAGATTACTTTAGCACTGGTAAGAGAACAATAGTGTGATGTCTGGGAACAATTGCAATGGCCCAGAGCACAGTTGTTATATGCTTTCCCCGTGAAAGCCACTTTCTACCTACCTGGCAGAAAGGGGCCACGGCTTCATCCTGAAATGTATTTTCTGACTAGGAAGATATGCATGCATCCCAAGTCAGCATCATCACACCACCTGGGCAGCTGCTGCTCATGCCTTACTTACCAGGGCCATGGTCTGCACCCAGGCAAGGAGCTGGTGGTAGCAGCACCTGCTTTCCTTCAGCACGACATGTCCATTTGCTCATGTCAGCCATGCTATCAAAATAAGGAAAATACATAAACTACCAATACAGAAACGCCAGAATGTAAGATGCTGACCTCTAAAGCCCTGAGGACCTGAGTAAGACAACACTGTAAAGTATTCCCAACTCACTGCTCTGGAAAGTAGTGCACAGAACAGACTGCCAGCTCCAGCCAAACTCATCATGGAAAGAAGAGCATCAAGGGGCACCCAGGCCTTGACATCTAAGAAGGTGTTTATTTGGTTACCCAACGCTACTGATGACAGTCTTTTGGGCACTGCCCTTCTCCTTCTCACAAAACCTTGCCCTGGAGGGCAATCAGACCCAGGCTGTCTCACCCTCCCTTTCTTGAGAAATCCTTGAGGCTGCATGGAGAGCATCCAACACACTGAAAATTATGGGACAGATGGTGAGAAATACTGAAGTAGAAGAGGAACCTAAGCAGCTACTTCCATGTTAGGGAGTTGGGATGACAGCTGGAGAGCTCAGCAAACCTCAGCAAAGTGGCTGGAACCAAACTGATGTGGTGGCTAGACATCTTCACGTCTTGAGTCTAGTCTTCCTGAAACAGGAGAGTCACACTGGCAAGCATTGTAGGCAAACAGACTGATTGCTAAATAGAAGATTTCCATCCTCAGCAATTGTCAGTCAGCGTCTTGCATAAGGTTTTTTCATATTATCTGTAAAGACGTAAATATACATAATCATTTCTTCTACAACTGTTCCCTACGAGCAGGATATCAGAAGAGCTTTCCAGAAGCACAGCAAATTTTCTTCAGTTTTCTGCAAATAGCTGTTGAAAATAAAAAGGAATTTTCACTGGCCATGACTTCTTATTTTAAATAATCAACTTTTCCTATGGGAGAAAAAAGGGTGTTGGGGAGGGGTGAAGGGGGGGGGGGGGGGGG
>NW_024962261.1:12336965-12347865 GCF_019238085.1 Lagopus leucura
GGGGGGGAGGAAGGGGAGGAAGAAAAAGGAAGGAAAGGGAAAAGAAGGGAAGGGAAGGGGAGACATTGCTGCAACCAGTGGGAAGAGTGCTTGTTTGCTGATCTCCTTGTGACCACACCAGTAGAAGAATTAACTGAGGACTGGAATTAAAAGTTATGGTAGTATGAAGCTCACAGTGTTCTTACACAGTGAATTTTCTTATGTTGACAAAAGAGTATGCCTCAGGTATTGGGCCTTGAGACAAAATGCTCAGGAAGCAGACCAAAACCACCAGCTCTTTCTGATCAGCACTTGAAAATCTCCCATTCACGGGAGAAACAAGTGTGCTCAGAACTGAGGTATGGGTGGAAGAACAATGCTGGAACATAGAAACACGTGTTCCTCAAACCAGCCACCAAAAGCCAGCAGCCATGAGCAGTGTGCTGACCTGACCTTTGGCAGAAGAAGCTGATTTATATAAACACCTTGGAGGGACTCCAGGCTGCACCTGACATCCACCAACTTTCCTGGTGGTCACATTTTTCTAAGCAAGTGCAGAGAAGCTGTTCTCTTTCCTGTGACCTTGGTAGCTCCGAGGTGACTTGCAGAACTGTGTTTATGCTGTTTCCAATAGTGACCATTGCTCTGATTCCCTTCTGGACTTCTAATAGGGGGAACTGCCATAAGAAATAATCTCATGAGCTACTAGTAGAGTTGCAAGGATATACATACCATGGAAAGCAAAATAATTGTATGATAGGAAGACGCAGACCTGACTTTGTTTGAATTTGATCCCCTGCATCATCAACTAAGTAAAGAAAACTTGAAACTGGGTTTTCCTTTTCTAACATTTCAAAGAAAACAGGGTGATTTTCTTCCTAAAGAGAATCTGCATCTTTCAGGGTTTATTTCATATTAATTCAATAAATCCCCACAGCAGTGCTGAGAACTAAGCATTAACAATTAAATTTTAGCCATTTTAAAGCAAGGAGCTCATATGAGTATGTAACATTAGAGGAAGGATTTCTATGAAATGACAGCAAGTTAAAGTCTTTGCTGAGTAAATATTGACCACCACCGAGTGAGCGACGGAAAACAAACACTGAGCCCCGCAAGGGACAGTGCCTCAGTTAGCACAAGGGCAACAATCTCACATCTCCCTGGAGCCTTTGTCCCAGCAGGGTGAAAGGCTCCTGACATGCTGCAAAATCTCTCCCTAGAACCATCCATCCCCAGCCCTGCTGCCTGTGAAGCTGCCATGGAGCATATGTACCTTCTCCTTTCTTTTATTTCTTTTTCTTTTTTCTTTTCTTTTTTTTTTTTTTTTTAGGGTGGTGATGCTGTGTTTTGCTGTGGTTTTTTGTTCATTTTGTTTTGGTGTTTTTTTTTATTTTTGGGTGGTATTTTTGTTTTTTTTTTTGTTTTGTTTTGTTTTGGTTTGGTTTGGTTTGGTTTGGTTTTTTTTTCAGTGGCGAATAACCCACAGACTCCTCAAGCATCTTTATGGAAGATACCTTTTCCAGATTATTTTTCTTCTCTTATTTCTGAGCAGATAACAGCCTTTCCTTCAGCAGCAGGAAAAAATTTAATTGGAGCATTCATCCTTCTTGGATGCCCCAGTGATAATCAGACAGAAAAGACAAATCTGCAGGAAGTCAGAATTTATTAATTCTAACACCCACAAAAACAACTTTTTTTCAGGTCAAATTGCTTCATTATGTCAAAAGTGACTAATAGCACTTTTTGCCTCTTGCCTCAGCTGTGGAATACTGTCAACAAAAGGAAGTTGTGAATCTGAGAGCATCCAGGCAGAGGAGACCACCCCCACCAGGGAGCTCCTGCCACAATTGGACTCCCATTCAACCAGCAGCAAAGACCCCAGCTCACTGCCCTATCACAGAGTATTCAAGTCAACACTGACTTTCTCTCCTTGCTGGATGAAGCACTTTGAGAAGCAAGTAACAAGAAGTGAGATGACTAGAGGAGAAAGAAAATGAGAGCAACAAAATGAAGACAGTCACAAGAATACTTCAACAAGGACACAGCAAGCTGTCCATGCTTCCAGGAGCGAGTCTGGGTTAGCTTGCCTTTCTGGGCTACATTGCCAACACCTGGCACACTCCTTGCCAGAATTTAGCCCTTTCCTGTGTTTACTCAGCACAGCCAAGCACAGGGCTGCGTGTTTTTCCAGGGTACAGTGGCAAAATACTGTAACAATACCTACCATTGTTCTTCACTAGGAATGAGCTGAGCCATGGCTACCACAAGGCTCAGTTTTCCCCAGGCACCCCAAAGTTCAGCCCAAAGATCTGCCAGCAAGATAGCCTCCTGGAAAAGCCTTGCAGGATGTGCAGGCTGTGTCTGAGCCAGGCACGTTGCAAAACCACCTTTGATCTCAATTACATCCCCAAAGCTCTGAGATGATGAGGAAAAAAATTCTGCAGAAAGATTTGCCATGTTTTTTCAGGTCTTAAAACCAACCCAAGCCTGTTTCTCACTAGGCTGGGCAGTGCCTTCATCCTTACCCTGCCTGACCTGCAGCATAGCACTGTGGCTTCCTCTACCCTCTGCTCCAGGCTCTTCTCCAGGTGGGCACCTCACCTGCTTGCTTTGGTGGAGGGAGCTGGGATCTGCTGTCTGATCAGGCAGTCTGCCTTTTTCCCACCACTGGTGTGAAGTTTCTGCAGTTCAAAAGAAAGGGGTGCTGGATCTGCTATGATTTCAGATTTTCTGCAGAGACTGCCTCTTGTCTGCCCATGGAAAGTTTCCTCCAAACAAAGATGTTTTGAGTCAACGACCCAGTGTTTGCTGAAAAGCACTGCCAGCTCTTTCCGGAGGCATAATGTTATGGAAAGAAAACAGGCCAGGCTGCCTCAGAGAAGGACAGCATGGCTTGTTTGTTAGAGGTCAGCCTGCATCCCGTTCTGCCTCCCTGTGCTCCCAGTGCTCAGGTTTCAAAGCTTCATGGCTGCTCATGTCTCTGCTGCCCAAGGAGCATTCCTCATGGCCCACTGTGAGTCACTGCCGGGACAGGCAAAAAGGCATGGAGAGAACTCAATAGTTTTGACTTAGGAACTGCAAGTGCAGAAGTTTTGCATGAAAATCTTGAGCCTGAGAACATCTTCAGCAAGATTTTGGTCAAAAAAGACATCCAAACTAGGCACAAATCTGGGTACATATCATGAAAGAGACTCACTGTATGGAAGTGGCTGGAGCAATAGGGGCATACTCGGGTCATTTGGATGGGGAGCTTTTTACATAGCTATTATAAATGGTTTATCCTTATAACAACTCCTGAGCAGAAAAGTTACCCTGATGATCCTTCACAAACCTCACCCTGCCTCCACTGCATCCCAGCGTGCAGCACTTCACAACATGGTGCAGCTCCCCGACAAACGCAAGGAAAGCGCTGAATCACTTAATATATTAATTGTGCTTTGTTATTATAATCAGAAAACTCTTCCTGTTTATGCATAGACAAATCAAACAGCTGCACCACTGGTAGCACGAACAGTTCAAGTTGTTGTAGCGTGACGTGCCAGCTTTATGAAGGTGCTCTGGCCCCAGTGGTGCAGGCAATGATGGGTTCCACACAATCATTTTTGCCTTTCTGTTTTCTGCCTGTATACCTGCAGTTTGTGCACTGCTGGAGCAGAGAAACCTAGAAGCTCAACAACACTGCAAATTCCCAGCAGCTTCACACACAAAGCAAACTCTGATGAAGTAAAGAGCACATTGTTTCTCATTGCCCAGAGAGGTTGTGTATGCCCCGTCCCTGGAGGTGTTCAAGGCCAGATTGGATGGGGCCCTGGGCAGCCTGGTCTAGTATTAAATAGGGAGGTAGGTGGTCCTGCATGTGGCAGTGGGTTGGAGATTCATGATCCTTGAGGTTCCTTCCAACCCTGGCCATTCTGTGATTCTGTGATTCTGTTTTCTAGACAAAGTGTTTGGCAGAGCCACAGAGTTGCAGTGCAAGAGTAAAATTTTGAAGGTGCAGGATTCTTTTATTTCTTCTTTCTAATCCACCTGCTGCAGCATACATAAAATTAACTTGATAGTTTGTTTTTGTGCACTTTCATTGCAACCTGCAGTTGCCTTTACAAAACATAGCCCTTTTCTGTTGCCTTCTTCCATTCCCCACACCTTGCTCCCAAGAAAAGAATCAGGTTTGTATTGAGTGTATGAATCACAGAATCATACAATCATTTGAGCTGAAAGGAACCATTAAAGGACATCTAGTCCAACTCCCCCACAAAGAATAGGGACACGTATAGCTCCATCAGGTTACTCAGAGCCCTGTCCAGGTTGATCTTTACTATCTCCAGGAAGGGGGCATCCTCCACCAATCTGGGCAACCTGTGCCAGTGCTTCAGCATCCTGATTGTAAAAATCTTTTTCCTTATTCCCACTCTAAATCTCCCCTCTTTTAGTTTGAAACCATCTCCTTACTCTGCCACTGCTGACCCTGCTAAATAGGGTTTAGCAGTGCTGCCCCTGCTAAAGAGTCTGTCCCCTTCTTATAGTCCTCCTTTAGACATTGAAAGTCTGCTCTCAGGTCACTTTGCAGCCTTTTCTCCAGGCTGAACAGCCCCAGCTCTCTCAGCCTGTCCTCATAGGAAAGATGTCCCATCCATTGGATCATTTTTGTGGCCCTCTTCCAGATGTGCTCCAACAGGTCCATGTCTCTCCTATTCTGAGGACTCCATAGCTGTATGCAGTACTCCAGCTGAGACCTCACCAGTGGAGAGCAGAGAGGCAGGATCAACTCTCTTGACCTGGTGAAACAGAGTTGAAGTTTATAGGAAAAGTAATTTTAAACGTTCTTATAGAAGTTCCATGGTAATTTAGGCAAAAATCAAAGAGAAACAAACCAAGACAGGAATTTGCTGCTCTTACATTTCACAAAGAGCAAAACAGGGTCTCCAATCTCTGTCTTATTTTTCCAGATTCCAAGTCCCTGGGAGCTAAACCATGTTTTGCGGACTGACTTGGAGGGGGCTGTGCCCCCATTCAGCAGCTGCATGGGCAGCAATGCCCTGCATGGCTCTGGGGTGGCCCTACTGGGGCACAGAATGCTGGGAAAAACAGTGGCTTTACTTCTTACTTTTTGGGAATCCCAATAGGAAGCAGAGGAGTAACATAGAGACAAGTTGTGGCAATTGTTAATCCTAGCCACCATAAACCAGGAACTTTCACGTGAGAGTGCATGGAAGTCTGCAGAGCTTTGTAACTGGCCTCTGGGTTTTTGCATGTGGTATCTTTTCTGTTCAAGGCTCAATTACAGATTGAGTTCCAGATCTCGGTGGCTAGTTTACATAAATATCTTCTGCACAAACAAATTGAGGCAAGGCTGATGTTCTCCACTTGGGCTGCTGAGGGGTATTGTCAGGTCAGGTCGTGGAGATGCCCACTAGTAAAGCAATTATGTCAATTCAACCTTCATCATTTATTTATCATGAAAAACACTTTTCTTTCTCCTGATTCCAGTTAGGAGTAAAAGAAGACACAGCCACCGACTGTACCCTCTGATTTCTCCCTGTTAAAGGCATTTGTCACTGTGATGCTGAGTGACACATTACCTTTTTACTGCAGCTCCAGGCTTTACACAAAGCACACTCTGACATGCTTGTGCTTTCTGAATGTACAAAATGCTTGTCACCTTGGAAAGGCACAACATTTTCTGTTTAATACATTTAACAAGAAGTCATTTTCTCGGTAATAATAAATCTCTAGGCTACAAAAAAATCCCTCTATAATACAAAAAGTAATAAATAAATAAATAAATAAATACAAGTCATTCAGTCTGCATATTGCCAATCTCTAGTGGATACAGCATGTTTTCTTCTATGCTTTTGAGGATGTTAAATCATTTTAAAATTGCCTGTAAGGACGTCCTGTGCCTTGGCTCTGCAAAGGATTATTGCACTTGGAAACAAAAAAGCAAAGGCACAGCCTTTGTCCCACACAAACGTCAGAAGGCACCACACCTGGCTTCAGCAGAAAGCATTTCCTGGGTGTGACTCCCAGCTGAGAGTTTCTTCTCTGTGGGAACTGCAGGTGGTCTGGGGCATGGCGCACAGGTGTACCACTGCCCAGGCACAGAAATGTGAACGGCACTGCAGCTTTCTGTTGCGGTGAGGAGCAAGGTGGGTGTATTGTGTTGCTGGAGTCCATTCGCACCACCCCACACCATCCCCACACCCTCCTTCAACAGGAGAATAAAATCTGCCTGATGTCATTGAATCACAGAGTCCTCTAAGCTGGAAAAGACCTTCAAGACCAACCTGACCTACCAAGTCCTGTCACTAAATCATGTCCCTTGCTGACATGTCCACACATCTCTGAAGTCCCCTTAGAGGACTCTGTAACTACCCTGGGCAGCCCATTGCAATGCTTGACCAACCTCCTCATGAAAAAGATTCTTCTTAAAGCCAGTTGAAACCTTCCCTGGTGCAACCTGGGACTGTAATGTCCTTAGCATGCCCCCACTTCACTGTAACTCTCTTCTGCTATTACGAAATCCAGAGTACTAGCCTACTACTCTCACCACTAGCAGACTGGCTTTCCATGTCTCTCACATCCCTGAACCTCTAAGCAGAACAACATCCCTCCCATTGTAAGCAAAGCACAAGTTCAGGACCATCTGACCAAACTGAATGTGCACAAGTCCATGAGGCCCATGACACGCATACCAGGGTCCTAAAGGAACTGGCTGATGTGGTTGTCAAGACACTATCCATCATATTTGAAAAATCATCTCTATCGAGTGAACTCCCCAGTAATGGGAAAAAAAAAAAAGGAAATATAACTCAGATTTTTAAGAAGGATAGAAAGGAATACCAGGGAAACTATAGGCTGATGGGCCTCACCTCCATGCCTGGGAACACTGTGAAACAGAGACTCCTGGAAGATATGTTAAGGCACATGTAAGCTGAAGAGGTGATCTGAGACAGCCAGCACAGCTTCACCAAGGGCAAATTATGACCAATCTGGTGACCTTCTACAATGGATGATGGCATCAGTGGACAAAGACAGAATAACTGATGTTGTCTACTTGGACATCTGCAAGGCCTTTCACATGGTCTCACATCCTTATCTCTAAATGGAAAGATATGGATTTGAAGATTGGGTAAAGAACTGGTTGGGTGGTTGAAGCCAGAGTGTCATGGTCAGTGGCACTGCACTTGGGTTGGAGAAATCCCTTATACATGCACATACAGGGAGAAGAACTAATTGGGAGCAGTCCTGTGGAGAAGGACGCAGGGGTTCGGGTGGATAAAAAGACAGAAGGCCAGCAGAATCCTGGACTGCACTGAAAGAGGCAGCAAGGAGAGGGAGGGGATAGTCCCTGCTCTGCCCTCATGAGTCCCCAGTTGGAGGGGGTTAGGGCCCCCAGCACAAGGAATACATGGAGCTGTTTGAGCAGATTGAAAGGATGCCATGAAGATGATCAGAGGGCTGGAGCACATCTCCTATGAAAAAATGATGTGGGAGCTGGGCTTGTTCAGTCTGGAGAAAAGAAAACTGCGGAGACTTATTGTGGCCGTTCAGTCCTTGAAGGGAGCTTATAAGCAGGAAGGAGACTGATATTTTTACATGGCTGATAGTAATAGGATAAGGGGGAATGGTTTTAAACCAAATAAAAGCGAGATTTATGTTAGACTTTGGGATTAAATTCTTTAGTCAGAGGGCAGTGAGACCCAGAGAAGCTGTGGTGCCCCATCCCTGGAGACGCTCAAGGCCAGGTTGGATGGGGCCCTGGGCAGCTGAGCTGCTGGGGGGCAGCCCTGCCCACAGCACTGGTTGGGGCTGGGTGGGCTTTGAGATTCATTCCAACCTAAAACCAGTCTGTGATTTTATGATCTCTTGGCTCTCAATCTCAACACTGACACACTCAATGTTTGTTTCTGATTTTTAAGGTCTGAGTTCAGGCACATGGTGTTGGTAGCTACTTGCACCTGAGACAGGAGATCCTGGTAGTCTTGCTGTCTTTTAGCACATCCCACCTGCCTGTTTGGGGTATTTTTGTTGCTAGAGGCAGACACAAAGGTGCTGCAGTGAGGACCAAGCTCTCACTAACAATGTGTGCTTATCAGGAGAGGCTGGGACACCTTGCTACACAACAACAGCTTTTCTCCTCAAGGAGTTCTTCTCCATAACATGACCTATTTCCTTCTTCTCCTCTCTGATAATGCCTCAGACAGATCTCATCCCTGAATCTGAGATTAAAGTAAAAAATTAACAAAAACACAAAACAAAACAAAGCAAAAACAAGTCAGTCTTCATCCAGAAAATCTGTTTTGAACCACAAAGCAATGATTTCTCTGACACATCTGGCAGATTTTGCTAGTTTTGGCTATCTTCCTGGTGCCATACGAAGCACTGTGCTCAAAGTGTGCAACAGTGGAGAAGAGGGAAGGAGTAACAGTAGGGGTATAAGCAGGGCTTCAGGGGCACTGCCACTGCCTTGCTGGGTGGTGCCAATGCAGATCTCTCTCCCATAAGTAGGAAAACACTTCCACATTCTGCAAAACTCTGTTCTAACAGAATTAAAAATACCTGAGGGCACAGTCAAATGAATTGGCACTGACACTCACTGAGTTTTCAAGAGAGCTATCCGACCTCCCCATTTCTATTTGAAAAGAGGGAATCAGGTCACCTTGCTGTCAAATATTGTGCTCTCCTTCCCAAAGAAGCACCAGAAACACTGGCATGTGTCCCACCATATCACTGCCTTCTGCTCACATGCTTCAGAATTCAGGGAGCGAGCCCCAAACACTCTTCTTAAATCACTCTTCAGGTTTTCCAGTAATTAAGAACGTGGGAATATAAAAATTAAAAAACAACAAAAATAACATACCACCAACAAAAACAGAAGCCTGCAGGAAAGAAAAAAATATTTCATATCTAGTTGTTGGCTGTTTGTGGTTTCTTCCTCCATTTTTCTGGAGCTCTGTCAGACTGGCAGCAAAATAATGGTGGCACCATCATGGATGCCTGAGGCTGGAGGGTTTTATGGCACACCCCGGACACCAGCTGGAATCCCTGGATGTATCCACCAGCAGTGAATCCTGCCTCAAATCTTAGCATAGGAAGAACATACACTGCTTTCATGTTATTGAATTCCCTCTGTATTCCTCCTCCTCCAGCATCTGTGAGAGCAACATTACCTGAATGCCTGCTTGGAATACATCAGTACAATGTTTTGGCATCGGACCAGCTAACAATTAGGGTTCTTTTACAAACACTTAAAATCTGTTTTCTGATAGTTATCCAAACTTCTTTACTTGGCTAGCACACTCAAGAGTAAGAGTCATTTTTAGCTCTTGGCTCCAGCTACAAATGATGAAAGACAGACGGCTTTGCAGGGTAAGCAATGCAGCTTCTCATAATAAGAAAAAAGTCCAACATGTGTTGCATAATGCAATTATACATTAATATGGCACCCTCAGACACATACACAAGCACAATGACTTATTGAGAATTTCTGGCACAGAGGTAAAAATAAATTGTAATCTGATATATGTATTTCTTCTTTCTTTCTCAGAGCATTTTTCATCTTCCAACTCTGCTCAATTCAATTTTTCCATTACAGAATTTATGGCCCTGATTTCTCTACACTGAATTAGCCTAGCTGACTTCATGCTGATGTGTATCAACAGCAGCACAAGGAAAAGCTGTGGATGCAAAATGTCTGCAAGACAGAGGCTCACACACCCTCCCAGCATTCTGCTGAGTAGTAGCATTGTCATTAGGAAATTGCTTTGAATTTTCTAATAGAATTACAAAGGCAAGAGGAAATATACTGAATTCCATCCCTGCAGAAGTCCAGCATCATAAATGACTCCAAGCACTTCTCAGCTGCAATATTATTCAATTAAACAAGTGCTCCATCACCTGGGGAACATTATTACACGTGGAGAAACACAAAGACAGGAAACATACTCTGTGAGACAAACACAGACTGCAAACAGAAGACAGGAAATTACTAACCAAAGCAAAGTGAAGTGGGAGATGCATGTCCGAAATGGTTTGCAGTGTCCCTACCTTGAAATTCATGCAGATCCACAAAAGATGAATTCTGTGTCCCCTCTTGAACAATGTAGACAAATATAAACACTGACTTTTGAACAATAAGTAAATGTGAGCAATCCTCATATATATCTATGAGGATTACTCAAAGCAAATTATGAAAGTAATCTGCACCAAAAAAAAAAAAAAAAAAAGAGAGAGAAAATCTTTGAATTAATTGGAAGGAGGGCTTGAGATCTGGTGTTTATACCATGCCAGGAGGGAAGGGTTTGGGAACTCAACAGGAGGATTCCTTCCTTGACTTTGCTGCATCTGTTTGTGGCTTTATTTAAAAAAAAAAAAAAAAAAAAAAAAAAAAAAGCTGTCCGAACCACTGCAAGCACCATTAAATGTATCCATGTAAATTTAACACCTAAATGACAACAGTGAACAATTTTCCACATTTTTGTGATAATGTCTAGCACATTTTAGAGTAATGAGATTATCTAACGTTACTGATAGAAAATGTTTATTTAAAAATACATATCACACTTTTAACCAGCCTATGCCCAGATATGTTAAATGCCTTCAGGCAAAAATTCTTCAAAAGAGCAGGACCAAACTAGCAAGCCTTTTGTCTCACATACCTACTACTATACCCAGCACTTAATAGTAGCTGCACAGTAGAGTAGGAAAAGCTTGGGCACAAGCTCAGTCTTCTTCCTTCTTTGCTTCCTTGCTTCCTTGTTTCCTTTCTTCCTTGTTTTCTTTCTTTATCTTCCGTTCTTTTTCTTTCGTTCTTTCTTTCTCCTGTTCTCTCTTCTTTTCTCTCTTCCTCTCTTCTTTCCTCCCTCCCTTCCTTCTTTCCTTTTCCTTTTCCTTTTCCTTTTCCTTTTCCTTTTCCTTTTCC
>NW_024962261.1:12347875-12361135 GCF_019238085.1 Lagopus leucura
TTTCCTTTTCCTTTTCCTTTTCCTTTTCCTTTTCCTTTTCCTTTTCCTTTTCCTTTTCCTTTTCCTTTTCCTTTTCCTTTTCCTTTTCCTTTTCCTTTTCCTTTTCCTTTTTCCCTTCCCTTCACCCTTCCATTCTTTCTGCCTTCCTCTCTTCCTTTTCTTCCTTATTTCTTCCTCTTCCCCTTCTTTTCTTTTTCTTTCTCCTCTTTCTTCTCCTTTTCTTTCACTCCCTCTATCCCTCAGACACATTTTAATTAGTCCAAAGTTAATTAAAAATGGGAACAAAATAATGCCAGAGTTCCAGCAAAACACATTTTACTCACGTGCCATCTGTAATTACCACAGCTCACCTTTTGGGCTGTGCCCCTTGTGCCTGCGCAACACAAGCTCGAGTCACCCGGTGTCACAACTTGACTCAAGTACCGGACCGAGAGCATCAACTCGCGGCGCGCTGCTGCCTCCCGGCGGAGCAGATCAGGATCAGCACAGCGCCGCCGGGCTTCAGGAGCAGTTACATTGTGTTGTTGCTCGAGTCTTGTGCGAAAATACGCCGGGTTCAAAGCTCCTCAACCAGCCACATGCTCCCAGGAGTGCAGCTTCACTCCAGGCGATGTTTATTTGGTATCTGTTCACCACTGTAACTGCATCTCATTCTGTTCTTCATTGTGTGCAACAGTCTACAGCCGTACTCATATGCATATCTGTGTGAAACCAGAGCAAAAACTCTGTCCTTGTAATAACGCAGTTTACTGAGTTTGCCAAGTGCAGACAGTCGTTCATTGCAAGAGGCTGAGAACATGGCTGCGTCTGTGCTGCCCGCATGTAAAGTGCCAGAAACACCATATTTCCAGCTAAAAGGAATTATTTCACTGATACAACTATTTCCTCCTGCCACATCACTCAAATGTCCGGATAATGGGAATTTCCTTCCAACTCTTCATCAAAAGAGCTTCTAATGCTTCATCTTTAACTAGACGAGATATCTGCAAAAGCACAATATTCCCCTAACACCAATCACACTGATCACATCTCACTCAGTCTTCAGAGGCATAACACTTTATCCTGCAAATACAACAATGCAGCCTGACATCAGTTGCATCTTCTCTTAATGTTTTAAACACATTCTGATCACGGTGCTCTGTACTTAAAGAATTCCCATAGGCTAGCAGATTGCCAGTAAAGGTAAAGTAAGCTGTGCTCAGCTGAGATCCCAAATATTCTCTCCACTTTGGAATAAATCCAACATTAAGGGAAATGATTTTGAAACTGTGGCAGTACTGCTGGTTTTGGACTGGATACTTGTTAACTCCCGGCTGGCTGCTGAAAATAGCTTCCAGCCATACGTGTGGCTGCACCATCGGAATCTGCTGACTTTGCTGGAATTTGCTGGAATTTTCTGGAATTTCCCCACCATTCTTGCCCAGATCAAGGCTGCAACTCCCTTTCTTCTGGTAAGAAAATGAATCAGTTCCTCACTGTCATCCGTTCTGCGTCTCCCACCAAATTTATCATCCAGTATTTACCAGAAAATAATAAAAATAATACCTAAATACCTTTGACAGTTTTGTAGACATTTTTGCATTAGCACTATACTTCTCTTACCATTTTTCCTTACCTTAATGATGCATTTTTACACATTTTCATAACAGTTTTCTCCCAGAGGAAGTATACATTCTCCTTTTAAGATATTCTCAGGTGAATATCCAAAAGAGTGAACTTTTCTAGGATTTTCACACTTTCATTACAATAAGCTCTAGAAAAAGCAAGTACTGTGGAATCTGCAAGGCACCAGATAGGTGAGAGGTAAACCTTGTACAAACCTATCAACTGTGGGCCCTGAATACATGCAAATGAAGTCTGTCCTTGGCACAGAATGAGTAGTTCTGGTACACCATGCAGCAAATAATCAAATAGCTCAGTGAGCAATGACTGAAATATTTAAACCCAAAAGCCACAGTTTTGCATCTGTTACTTTGTGCACCACCCCATGGTGGGTACAGGAAGGCTCTCCCTTGCAGACCCCCACACACAGTTAGCACCACAACCGCAGCCTCTTACAGCAGAAGCTGCCTTGAACTCTGATCACAGAATAAATATTAACATAAATACGCAGTGAAGGGCAGCCCAAGTCTCTCTGCCTTCCGTATTTCAGGTCTCTCCTTTGCAGACTAGTAGCCTGTTGCATTTCTGTACCTCCACATCTAGCTGCTGTTACCCATCAGCCATCACAGCAGGCAGACATCTGCAGAACAGTTTTTCAGGGGAGCTTTGTAACTCTAGTAATGCCTGTGCATCTCTTGTATGAACAGTGATGAGGAAAGCCTTCACAAGGTTCTTTACAAAGAATGAGCTGCTGACCTGTCGTTTGGAAATGCAGACCATTGCTTAAATGTGTTTGGCACTACGTACAAGGAAGAACAATTTTTTTGCTGCTAATTGTAATCATTATTTTCTCATCACAAGACCTCACACTGCAGAATTTACACATAAATCCAGAGGATTAAAGTTCCAGTTAACTCCACACCCACAAGTAGCTACTCACTATGACATTTTGCTTCTTCAGCTTCTGTAGCATTTCTTTCCTTGTTTGTGTACCATGCACCAGACATATAGCATGTATGTAAACTAAACAAAGAGTATAGCAATGACAATGATGTCTGCCTTGTCCATAGGGTAAGGAAACCTCTCAAGAGGAAGAATCTCAAGCCAGATGGAGCTGGATGTCCCAAACCAGTATTTGGAGCTGGTCTCTGAGTCAGCCAGCTGACTATGCTACAAAGGCAGCAGTTGCAAAACCTACAGTTAACCTGGCTGGGTTTTTTCTGAGTTCCCTTAGAGATGTTTGATAAAAGCAAGGCCTGACTTTTAAGATTTCTCATCTACAGAACAGAACAAATTGAAGGAAATCTTCTGTGTTTTTATAACTGTGGGTAGGATTACTTAATTAACTAAGAAACATAACTGTGTTAAATGTTTTGAAAGAGCAAACTTTGAACTTCTGAAGAACTACTGGTTGCACATTCTTTGTTGGCTGTTTATCATTACACTGGAAAGAATATGACAGTCTGAGTCCTCTCTTGCAGCTTATTTTCCCTGGGAGTCTTCAGCCCAAGGCTCAGAAAAACAGGATCTTAGGAGCTTTTTGCCACACAAAATACATCCGTATTTCTTCTTTTTGACATTGACACAGGCATGGGATACAAGCAGTTCTGGAAGCTGTCACATAAGCAGAACCAGCCAGGACAGTAGGCCTTCTTGAAGAGGAGATATCTCTCAGCCATGCTTTGTTGTCTCCCACATTTCAGGTATTGTTTGGGCTCTTATTTTTTTCCAATGTCGGGTGTGATTTCAAAAGTTCCCTGCCTTCTCTGTGCTCCTTGCCCACTTTGTCCAGAACAAAGCAAGCAAACTAGCTTGGCCACGTTCAGCACTTTCTTTGTCACATTTCTTCTTTTTTTTTTTTTGCACCTTCTGTTTGGACCCTACACTGAACCCACCAACCACATCCTGGTAACTACAGGTTAACAGGCTTCAGAAATGCCCAAAGCACCTGTCACAGTTTCTCAAAACCTGTCAGCTTTCAAATCTATGAATTTGGTATATGCAGTCTTCAGAAAAACACAAAAGTGGTGCTTAAACTTTGCTGTATTTTCGAGATGGGAAACTGGTTACTAAAAACCAGACAACAGCTATCACAAAGGCTGAGGCACACCTAGCAGATAAAATAATCTGGGCAGAGCAGCTGCTCTCAGAAGTCCTCTTTTTTCTTAGAACAGATAGTGAACTAGAAGTTGAAACCAGGAAATGCCTGGCCTGGAATTTTCTTTGGTGTACTAAGCACACAGCTAATGCCTGGCAAGGAACTGCAGTATGGTGTGCAAAGAGAGCCCAGCTGTCTAATGTTTTCTTTTTGATTTCTGCAAAGGAATGGGCAGTGCTCAGAATGTCTACATTTCAGTACGTAACTGTGTGCTTTTCCTTCTACCATGATGCAACTAACTGGGAAGCCCTGTTTTGGGCAGGGGAAAAGATCCCATGTCTGCCTATAATCTATATGGTTGATGACAAGTTAAAAAAGAAGGGATGAGTCCTGGTGTTTCTTCCCTGCGCTGCCCAGTGCCATAACCAGAGGCAATGAGGGCAAATGGGAATGCAGGAGACTGCACCTAAACATAAGGAAAACATTTGGTTGTTCCATCTCCGAGGTCTCCATTATTGGAGACATTCAAACTCCTACGGGCATGATCCTGAACAACCTGCTCAAGGTGACCATGCTCTGAGCAAGGGCTTGGCCTGGGTGCTTTTCAGGGTTCCCTTCCCCTGAAGGCAGCCACACTGCCCATATGAGCAAATCAAATGTGTGGAAAGTATTAAGGACTTACGGAAAGCAAAAAGATCTAATTCAAGAAAAAGCAAAGCATTGGGCTGAGCAGTATTACATCCGATCTCAATAACTGACTTAAAGAGCCTTATTTTTTGCATCGTATATTTTCTAACTTAGGAAGGTAGGATACACCACTCAGAGGATCTCTAGAGGAGATAGAAGGATGAAGGATCCTGCAAGGATAAAGCTTGTTTATCTGGGCATGGAATTCCATCCCATGCACATAGCTGTTATTCTGTTCCAGTGACTTCATTCTTTATATCTTAGGTTGGATCTCTTCTATGTGCTACCGGAGGTCTGGGTAAGATGTCAAGAGGAATTCTGCTGACCCCTAGTAGAAGAATTTATGCTAATGAATGATGTTCTGGCTAAAATTCTAGCCAAGATGTGGCCTGGGAAACTCAGTTGTAGTCAAGCTGATGGATACTGGAATACTACCCAGTGCCCTTACCTTGTGCCAAGGATGCAGAAGTCTCCTTCACCATGACACAGTCTGTGGACTTTCTCAGCAGGTGGAAATGGAACTTTCACATTAATCTGAATCTGCCCAGTTGTAGTGTGATATTTGCCATGCCTGAAGCATGCATGCAGCCTTATGCTGAAGACACAAGTCAGACACAGACTCTTTGAAAACTGAAACAAGTCTGACAATCCATCAAAGCACTTTCGGAAACTGAAGACAGGGAATCTCACCCATTAATGAATTTTCACATGTAAAAACACATACTCACTAAAGACTTAAATTTTGCTCTAATTTCTGGGAATGGCAGCTCTCAAACACCTTAGCTGCAGGTTTCCTGACATCTATATTGTCCACTTGTGGTGACAGTATCCTGAAGCTAGTGACAGGAGGTAGGAAAGGCTTAACCACACCCCTGTAAGAAGAGAGAGGCAACAGCAACAGCTCAGCCATTGGCAGAGTAATAGTTAATGAGAAACTACTGCAAACCTTGTACCAAAGCACATGCCATAAAATAACCCGTGACAGTTAAGCGCCTTCCTGCTTTTACACTGCTAGCTTGTTCACCAACTTGGAAAAAACAAACAGAAAGTGGAAGTGTTGCTGCTTTAAAGCAAGTGATCTGGTGTGTAAGAGATTACATCCTCCCAGGGAGGAGTTTTCAGGGAGGAAGGCAGTGTACAGCTCATAAATATCTGGGACAAAGCGTTGCTGTCCCATCTGCTTTGTGCTCGCTGGTGAGAAGCAGTGTTCCTGTTCATCCACAGACAGCGGCATGGTGGATTCTTTTGTGAAGAGCAAACTCGGAGATAATAAAGTTACCCTTTTCATAAAGGGATCCTGCCCTTTCTGCAAGAATGCCATAGCATTGCTCAAGGAATTCAACTTTCTGCCAGGATGCCTGGAAGTGGTTGATATCACTGGGATGGATGACGTCCAGGATTACTTCCAGAAAACTACAGGGCAGCGAACTGTAAGTTCTGGTACTTGTTTCAGAATTTCATGACAGAGGACAGCCTGGGCAGCTATCACAGGAGGTGAAGCAAGGTCTCTTTCCCAAGCAGTTTATTTTCAGTGAAACGGTTCAGGTTTCAGGGAGAAGCTCCACCTCTCCCTATTTTTGTAATTGCTCTCTGCTCTGAAGTACTGCTGCTCTCCAGCAGTGTTCTTACTGTGCAGCCACTGTAGAGACCTGTGAGGCCATGCCTTGTGCCTGGAGTTGTGGCACTCCAGTAACATTTTATACAGAAAAAGCTGGATCTGATGGATGCAGAGGGCACCTTCACATTCACACTGTCACCAGAAGTTCCATCTGCAGTTGTGCTTTGAATCTGCATAAGTCAGCACAGGTGTGTTTGGAAAGGAGAGAGTGTAGAGCTGTGGGTTTCCCTGAATTTGGACTCTTGTTTCATCCTCCAGTGTTAAGTGGAAAAGCATTCTGAATTGCCTCATTTAATCCAGCAGCAGAGTGAGACACTGTGCTTGCAAAACCTATCAGCCGCTTATTCTGAAGCTTAGTTAAACAATTGTTTGTATTACGGAGCAATGCTATGTTCTGGAGTTGCAGGAATTAATTCCCGCAGAAATGCTGACATGCTGATGGGGCAGTTTATGCGTCAGAGTGAGTTGTGCTCTCGTGAAACAAACACGCCTTTTTCCTCCCATTCTACCAAACCAAGAGCAACCACTTGCGATGAAGTGGTGTCTGGACTTCTGGGGCTTTTTCCATGCTACTGGGATGCCGTGGGCTGTTCTCACTGTGTGCCTAGAGAAAGCCCAGGAAAAATCCAGACCTGCACTGATTCTGGGACTGCTGCATGGTCCTGCAGGGGCGGTCCTGGTCTCTGTTCATCAGTGCTACCTGCCACCTCCCATGAAGTCCCTGATCTCAGCATCAAGACAACTTCTTGGCTTATTTTCTGTTTGGCTTTCCTATTTTCATCCACTTAGAGGCAACAAGAGGATACCTTCTTTCTCACTGCCCCTGCTATGAGCCAAATGGAATTGCTCACACTGGCACACCATCAAACTCCAAACCCTCCTGGGGCAGGTTGCTTGTGGTTACCCTACACTACATGCTGGGGTAATCAGTTCTTCTGCATATCCTGCCTCTGACATGGTTATGACAACATATTAGCAGCTAAGCTACTCCTTGCGTGTCACACAGGCAATCCTTGCTCAGCTTCCTGGGAAGAGCATGCAACAGCCAAGCATCCTACACCTCACCCTAGGGCTGCCGGAGAGCCCCAGCACCCTCATTTCACACTGACTTCCACTAATATCTCTAATGATTCTTCCCACATCCCCACCCTGTCATAGCACTAGACTCGTTGCGTCTTTTGGGCAAGCATATTAAATATGTCTTTCCCCTACCTATCACAGTAGGTATACTGCTACATGCTGGTGCCTGTCCCTGTGGGCTTCATCAAAACTCATACTGTGAGCTCAGTCACAGCTGTGGAGTCGAGCTGTGCTGGCAATGGCAGTGGGAGCATGAAAGCAGAAGTACTTTCCCAGCAGCGAGGGAATTTAGGATGGAGAGATGGATAGCTTAGCTAATGGAGCCACGTACTGAAAGTAGCAGGTGATTTCACAGCAGGAGAGGGATTGATAGCACTGGTAACAAGAGAAGCCACCCACAGAAAGAGGAAGTGAATTCTCTGGCTGATATGTTTTAATGGCCAGTGAGAGAAGTCATTACTGAAAGCAGAAAACAAATTCCCAGCAACAGAGATATGGGGGAGAGGGTTTTCTTGCACTGTGTTTCACTCAGTGAGGACAAGCAGATTCTGAGTGCTGCCTGGATCAGGTCTCACAAGGCTTGTCTTCCCTGATGCTGCAGTTATAACCACAGAACTGCTTGGTTTGGAAGGGAGCTTCAAGCCCATCCAGTTCCAAGCCCCTGCCATAGGCAAGGATACTTCCCACAAGACCAGGCTGCCTGGGGCCCCATCCAACCTGACCTTTGGGGCACACTCATCCCTTGAAGAGGTCTCGGATGCTGAAATTCAGTAATTGTGCCTAATCTTTAGGAAAGTCTTTTATTATTATCTTGACTCTGCACCAATTGCCTGTCCTCTGTACTCAGTCATCAGATAAGTGGCCTCCTGGCAGGCACTAAAGTTGTCCATCTGCTGCCACAGACTTGAGGAGATGGCTGGCTGCTACTGCACATTCTGTGTGTGCCATTGCAGTAAGAGAAATTCATTCAACACAAAATGAGGAATGAATGAAAAGGGCAGATGTGATGAAAAGGGACAGGAATAGGAAAGGAAATAGTAGATGGCCACAGTTATAAAGTAGGAGGAGGACTATAGGCCATAAAAAGGGCACATGGAGAAAAGATTGTGACAGCAATGGAAGTTCGCCATTCAAATTAACCTTGTTATGCAGACAGGGGACTGGTAGCTGTGCATCCTGTCTGGCACCTTGCTGTGGCATGGGATGAACCTGGGGGATGGTGTGAGCTCTTGGCCGCTTTATTACAAAGATAGCACATTCTAGATAAATCCTCTCCACACTTTTTCTTGTCACTGATTACTGATTAAGCTGTATCTCTCCTCCTGTGTCCAGGTCCCTCGTGTGTTTATTGGGAGAACATGCATTGGAGGATTTTCAGATCTGCAGAAGATGGAACAGCAGCTTCCAACAATGCTACATCAGATTGGTGCTCTGGTGTAGCTGAAGGGTAGGTAGTAGGGAGTGCTCGCAGGCCAATAGCAATGCTTTTCTTGGTACTACAGATAGAATCTAAAGCAATCCATGGCAAGGACAACATTTGACGGCACACCTGTGTAATGTACACATTGCAACGTGATAGAGGACAAGGTGCAGCTAATTTCAGTACACAGCACAAGGCTTATGGCCTTTTGCTTCTTCTGTGAAAGGCTTACAGGTGGTCAGCAGGCCAGCTCTGTCTATGGGACTAAATATGTCGGATAGTTCCTCGTCTGAAATCTGTAATCAAATATCTCCTAGTTTATCTTCTTTCAGTTGGAAACTGTGAAATTACTGAAACTGATTTGTCATTGCTGTTGTTTTCCTTTCCACTTGTAATGCTAAAGCTTAACTAGATAGAGCACTGTTGTGTGCCTTTATGTGACACAGAAGTCTGAATTCACCTCTGAGGTCCCCAGGGGCAGCATTTGCATTACGAAACATTTGACAGCACGCATTTCAGTATCTAGCCTTTGCCTAGGATGTAGCCTGAATGGTTCAACTTTCCTTTTATATTTCTCTTTTTTATTATTAGAAAACAGACCCTGCTGCTTTAAAAAGAACTCTCTCACTGCTCTAAAGAAGATAGCCTCTTATTATATTGTAACTGGCTTTAAAAAACAATTGGGCACTCTGTGGTAGATGTACTGTCCTTTTCCACTACCAAGCTAATGCACTTCTGTGAGACAGCTATACGACATGCCTGTTGCAGTCATGAAGCACAATGATTTCTGTTTTAGTGAGTATAAGGGCTGTGCGAGACATATGCATGAACTGGTGCAAATTGTGAGTGGAAATTTTCTAGAAGAGAAAGCTCTCTCCACAAGACACAGAACATTTCATTATAAATCCCTCAGCTAATTCCTAACAGACTGAGTTTAAACCTGCCCAGCAATGTAGAAGGATCCCAAAGTGGGTCCCCAGAGAATCAGGTTTATACTTGTGCTTGCAAGGAGCAGGGCTTGAAGTGCCGCTAGCCTGGAGATATGCTGTAGCAGGGAATCACCAAAACAGAAAAGATGCATTCTGATTAATTCTGTGCAGGTGCTGTATGTGTTTGTAGTGTCTTAATGCAGAGTGATGGAGGCCCTGGCACAGCTGCCCAGAGAAGCTATGGTGGCCCATTCCTGAAGGCACTCAAGGCAAGGTTGTACGGGGCCCTGGGCAGCTAAGCTGGTGGGGGGCAACCCTCCACACAGCACAGAGTTGGAACTTCAAGGTCTCTTCCAACCTAAACCATTCTGTGATTCTATGATTCTGTGAAATGTCATATAGAGGATGAGCAGCATGAAGAGCTGTTCAACATGTAAACTGGGGTTGTTTATGTCTGTGGGTTTGTTTTGCAACAATGCGATGCTGCTGGTAGACTAGAGGAGAACCAGACATCAGAAATACCTCAGCCAAGTAATCACCTGAGAAGGGATCATGCTTTCCTAATTGTTACCTTCAGCAAAACTCATGTAATCAGGATGCTCAAAAAGAGGCATTTGGAAATTCATTGTGAGGCCAGGCATATAGCTGGATCCAGTGTCTGGGATACCATACAGTATTAGTCAGTGGTTTAAATCATTTTACAAAGCCAGAAATATAGCTGGATAATTCCTGGCCTTGTGAAACAATTCTGATCACTGACTAATACCGTATTTACATGTGAATATACATGACACAGAGCGCACTAATTCCTGAGAAGGGGGAAGACCTTTCACAATCCTGTGACTATCCTGTCTGTACAATACCTGGAAGTGTTAGTTTCTTACTACAGGCATGCTGCGTTCACATTTGATGAAAATCTCTTAATGTGGCAACCTTCAGGAGCATAACATAGGATTCTTGCTCTTCTTGTGCCATAAAGCCACAGGAACCAGAATCCTGGTCCCAACACAGAAGAGGAAATAGTGGCAGCCCATGGCAGGTTTTGGGACTACCACAGTAGATGTCACTTCTACAGAACAGGAGACAATACCTTGGCCCTCCCTAACTGCACAACATGAACCTGGCTCTGCAAGCTTCACAGTAAAGTCACAACAGATTTCACCCATACAGTCTGGAATTTTAAGGTAGATTTTGCTGTTCTTAGCAATAAGGAGCAAGGTAAGCTGTGACTACCATGGTGGTCTTTGCAGACAATTTCAGCACCATGAAAAACCTGCAAAGAAACACTTCATGCTGTAAGTTGTCATGTTTCACTGTGGATCAGAATATTCTGAGATACAGTGATTGCCAAGTGGAGTCTGTGGGTGACCACCCACTTCTCCAACCTGCTTAGCTCCTTGTGAAGAGTGCTGCTGCCCTTGAGAGTATCAGTCTCTATCACAGTCCATCCTCTGCCTCCTTCTCACGCACAGAGCCAGGAACTTTATTACAAAATTTGCCTCTATTACAAAAGGAGGCAATCATGTTGGTCAGGTATGGTTTGCCCTCAGTGAACCCATGCTGACTATTTCAAATCATCCCCTCCTCCTTCACATGGCCAGAAAATGCATCCAGAGAGAAGTGGCTCTGTGATATTCCTAGGGACAGAAGGGAGGGATTTTTGGTCTCTTTTGGCCTCAGCAATGGTTCCACATGTCTTTGTTCACCCATTTCCTAATAATGCAGCATTAGAGGATGTCTTTATTGTCCACTGACATCCCTCGCAAGTCACTTGAAGCTAGCACTGGCTTCCCTGGCATCATCCCTACATATCTGGGCAATGCTTCCAAATTCCTCCTGTCTAGTCTGTCTCTGCTTCCAGCTTCTGTGTGCTGTCCCTTCACATTGGAGACATGCTATGAGAAATTTGTTTAGCCAGCCTCCTGATGCATCTGCTTGTTTTCTGGAGGGTTTTGGATAGACCCCTTTTACACTCAGGTTGGGGCAGAAATATGTGTCTGTGGCGGTAGACAGGAAGTCTCAGTCTTACTGAGCAGTAATAAAAAGTAAGAAACGGAAAGCAGACACTGCAATGGGCTGTCCTTACTCCTTAGTTGTACACAGGAAGAAGCATTGAAGGGAAACTCTGGTGCTTGTGACTTGGGCTAGCCGGTCAGCTTGCTGGTGTCACACTGCAAAGGACAGTGTCATCAGGCTGAGACAGCCTTGCTCAGCAAACATGCTGCGTGTGCCAGGCACAGTGTAAAAAGAGCTATCTGTATCTAGCATTAGAGCATGCTGATGAGATGGTTGCTGGCTTGGTCTGTTACTCATGATCATCAAGTATGCCATCAACAATCTGTTGTACCATGCGCTCAAATGTTTTTTCAACACATATTCTGCTTATCCACAAGTTAAGATGCAACTAACTGTAGAAAGAGACAAGGGTGTATTTGTGGGAATGGATGAGCAGAATTATAAAATTGTGAGCTCTATACAATAAGGAGCTCACTATAATTGCTGCTCCTTGAATTAAGCATGAAAGCAGTCATCTGGCTGAATTCCTTGCTTTACAAAGTCAGAGGTACTCATTTTCCTTGATGAACTGTTTTGGTATGATGATTTTTATTAGACTGAGCTTATATATAGTTATACAAAATACATATAATGTCTATATTGGACTCAAAACAGTGTATATATTCAGTCATTATTTATCTATACATGTGTTATATATGTACATGTGCACACACACACAGAAGCAGTGTTTAAAAGGTCTCCGAATTCTGTTCTGTCATGCTGTTGTATCAGTGAAGTTACAGCAGTGATCTCTACTCTTCCTTCTAATGCTTCTGCTTTCAGGAGAGACGACCACAAACTCTGACCTTGCCCTCTCAACATGCATGCATCTTGGAACAGATTCCTCCCGGCTGCTTTTTGTGGGATCATACACATCTTTTTGGGGAATGCAACTTCTCATTTCATTCATATGTACTTCAATATGTCACATCTCTTCATACTTTCTGTGGTTCTGAAAAGAAGTTTAGACTGTTAAACGATTTAGCTCAATAAAATATACTTGAACAAAGTGGCTGAGCTCACCACTGTGTTTCTTCTACTGTGCAGGCCAACTCACACTCTCATTCTAAATGTCTGTTTTCTTTCTACAGTCTTTCTTCCACATATCTTTCCCAGAAGGCTTTATGGAAACTCTCAGTGTTTTCCATGTCCTTTAAAAAATATCATTAAAATAGCTAAAGCACACACTGCTGTCATGCTGTAACACAACCTGAAACAAATGCTGCAGCTTGCTAAGGTTACCCCAATCCTTAATACCTTTTGACTAAGATCTCACGATGCAGTTGTGAGGGTCAGTGCAGCCCTTTTTTGGTAAATATTTTGTTACAACACAACTGCTGCTGGAAGTAGTATGAGCTTCCGTATTTCTGACTGCAATCTAAGAGTTACCTGACAGAATATGCCTGGGGCTGTGCAGCTGATTCAGAAAGCTGCTGGTTGAGCTTTGACTCTACAGCACTGGCCAAAGGCGAACCTAAGTCAATAGTGTTGTGCAAGAAAGCGTTTGTGGGAAATGGACAGTACAACTACTACCAGATCAAACTGGGTGAAGAGCTGCTGTAAAAACTTAGCATTCAAATAATGCTGTGTCAAAAATTGAAAGTTTAAGGAATTTTTTAGTTGATTATGAGGAAAAAACAAGCAAGCAACAACAACCAAAAGCACCATAAAACCCTTCTCAATTCTTTTCACTATTATTATTTCCCTCCTCCTTAAAAATAAAATCCTTCCTTCCTTCCTTCCTTCCTTCCTTCCTTCCTTCCTTCCTTCC